>NW_027111602.1:452665-468511 GCF_000696795.3 Halyomorpha halys
TTTAAAGCCATACAGTAAAGAACGTCAATATATTTTTTCTCTTGTATCCTGTTACCCACATTTCACGTTTTTGTGAGTAGGAATGATGGCATATAAGCAGAAGTACTAAAACTGTAGTTTCAATTCTCTGTCGTTACAATAGAGTTATTTTTTATTTTATGAAAATCCATCTAAAAATATCCAAACATTTATTGTGAACTTAAAAAAAGGAGAAAATCTATATATTAAATTTATCAGTTAAATAAAACGATCAATAATGGTGCGATTGTAAAAATAAAACTATTGGATATTTATAATTCTTCCATATGAAAAACAATGTATGGATAATGAGAGATGTATCACGTTACATAAGTAATGGCTAACCTCTCGTTCCTGTCTTGGAAACTTGACAACGTTTTAATGGCGATAAAATAAGCTGACTGATTAGTTTTTTGGCCTCATTGTTCTCACTTCTATCGGTATAAATATATTTTTATTTTTCTCAGTAATATAAAAATGTCGAGAAAATCTTAGTATTTTTAAAAATATTTCTGATGCTCTTTTGAAAAAGATCCTTTTATTCTAGTATGACTCAACCCACTGTTATTATTTTATTTTCTGATTACATTATAAAGAATTAGAATGGCAGATTCACATAAATCTGACAAAAACTTTACATTCAATAAAATATAATGCAAACTGTTGTCTAATTTTAAGCGCTTTTTAAATATTGCTCGATTTAACTAAAAGGGAGTGGGGTTTCCGGAATGGATTGATTTCTAACATTTTTTTTTTGTTATGATCTCCTATTACGAGATTGTGACATATCGTACATTGTGACCTTCATATTTGCTATAATTGCCTGTTTCAACGGTAAGATAAGTACAAGGAGTGGCGGGTTTTAAACCGTATATATATACATAAGCGACTCAATTTCCGAAAGAGAAATATTTACACATGTTTCACCTGTGGCGTAGCGAGAAGTGCTGAAGCTCAATAAATCATGAATAGCCCCTTGGTTTCACTAGTTGCAGCTATTTTGTTCCATTCTATCCTTCAAATAGAATGGGAGTTTTAACATTGAATAACAATCAATTAAATTCCTTTATTCTCTTTTATTGATCAAAAAAATATTTTGAGATACTATTATATGAAATATTTGATATAATATTAATTAACAACTAATTATTAATAATTAAAACAGCAGTCATTTTGGAAAAATTTAAAGCTGCAAAAAACAATGAGAATCTTGGTGACATTGCGGAACCTAAGGCCATAGGATACAGAAAGCTTTTCCAAATTTAAGAAAAATAAACTGGAGTTAGTCTTTCCAGATGATCCAATTCCAAGGGAACATAATCACTGAATACAAGTAAGTCCATTCTGAAGGTATGGAGAAGGCGTTATAAAAACCAGTTCATAGTCAGAACTAATTCCCGAGCGAGGATGAGCTAGATAAGATGATAGAGGAAGACGAATATGGCGATTTTGCAATCAGATAGAGAGAGAGAAGACTCCAGAATGGAGTAATTGGAGATTTTTAAAAATATATTATAGCGAGAAACGGATTTACAGAAATCCTAGGATAAAAAAAGGAATCCTACGAGAATGTATTGTAATATTGTCCACACACGTGAAAGGCAGTATGATCCAACTACAGATCCTTATCCTTCAATCCCCATTGGAATACTAACTATATACATCCATATTTGAAATTAGACTGGAGTCCTTCTCATCAACAAAAAACATTACCTACTTTCCTTATTAAAACACAAATATATTTTAAGAATTGACTTCATAAATTATTATAAGCTCTTTCTCATACGAGTTGAGATAACGTCTAAGTTGATGTAGATAGGTTTATGATTACCATAAATCGGTTCTGACCCAATGCAAGGAAGCATGGCTCTGTTTTTGGTCCAAGGTACCTGAAACAAATAAAATTAAGACAATGCTTGATGATACTCAACCTCTACCGTCAATTATCGAAAATCGCCGAGAACAATGCATCATAACCCGACTCAGGATCGGACACACAAGTACCTTCTTGAAAGAAATCCTTCACCGACATGTTGTAGTTGTACATGTGCCCTGAAGATGGAGCATATCCTGGAACACTGTTCGCGTAGCCTTACTACTACTTATCTACAACGTCAAGCCTTACTGCCAGAAAATTGGAAGAATTTGTTTAAGTTCCTAAAGGAGAAAAACCTCTATCGACCAATGTAACCACGAAATCCAGAATACGGTGCCTCTAACCCTGTAGTTGTATACGGCACCTAAAAATTAAGCAAATAAGTGAAGGAGATTCGTCCCAAGTGAGTTAACTGAAGCTATTATTGTTAATCATATTCAACAGCAATCATTTTTAAAAAAAATGGCCTAAATAGCCGATTTAGCACTAGAGAAAATGACCTTTCCCTTATTTCCTCGCCCAACTCATAAGTTTCTACTTTGTCGTTCCTGAAGGGACCACCTAATAAGAAGTGCTTATCAGCTGCCGGCATCAGCCATATAATTTTATAAGTCAATGTTCCCACGAGGCCAACATCTCATAGTATAAGAGCCCAAGAGGAGAAAAAAGGCAGTTATCTCACCCCAATTTTTGATTACTTTAATGAAAACTATGTATAATTACTAGTCGAAATTGATGAGTCTGCCAAGTATAGGTAGGGGGAATAAAAAATGCCAAAAAATATTTTGTCAAATATAAAAACTACTACTTTTTTACAAAGATAAACATTATTAGCTACTTTATAGAATATTTAACTATCTTTAATTTGAGTGCTGGCAGACATCTGTACGTCCAATGGTTTCTGAAATAATGATTTTCATAAATCAAACTTATTGTCCGAACAACTATAAATCAATTTATTTTAGCAAATATAATGAAAACTACTATTTCTACGAAAATAAACGTTATAAACTATTTTATAGCCCATTAAACTAGCTTTAATTCGAGTGCTAATAGACATCTTTACCTCGAATGGTTATTGAGATATACCTAGATTTCTCAAAATAGATTCACTAACTGCTGATATTTCAGTACTTTTTTATGAAATGTTGCTTTTTAAAAAGCTATATCTCGAGAACTATTGGACGTAAATATCTCTATTATGGCTCATATTTCAGAAAATTTATTCTCCCTTAAATAATGTGCTTTTAGATTTTCTAGTCTTGTTGGTAGTTTTTAAGATATAGAGCTCCGAATAAAAAATTAATGTTTTTTTAAGGGTTTGAAACAGCCGCCATTTTGTATTTCCCTTACCTATACTTGGCAGACTCATCAGTTTTGACTAGTAATTATACCTAGTTTTCATTAAAGTAATCAAAAATTGGGGTGAGATAATTGCCTTTTTTTCTTCCCGGCTCTTGTACTATCACTCCCTCAGCTTCCTTCTGGACTCCTATTTCCCCTTCTCTTTCTGATAAGCATAAGCTCCTATCAGCATTCTAATAATTATAGATATCCATTCAAGTGGATTATCTCCGACTCCGTCTCTAGCTAACACAAATATCATTTCACTAAGTCCTCCTATACCAATCTCTATCTCCTCTTCTTCTATGTATTTAATTGAAGCTGTTGGAACAGAAGGGACACAATTCCTTCATTAGGCTTTAATTACAAGACATGAAGCTAGTTAGCCTAATGTTGTATTTTATTTTACAATAAATGTAAATCTTTAAATCTTTACTGCTTTTGATTCCTTTAATTACCACTTTACTGGAACCATGCATCTAATGCTAAGAAATTTTTCTAGTGGTCAACAAGCAGTCTCGTACTAAAAAAAGGAAAAACCTCAAAATGTTAATTGTATAGTTTTTAATATATTATTTTCTTTTAAAAAGAAATCTCAGTAATGAAATATAATTTTAATTTAATATTCGAATACATAATTAACACTTATTATTTATTTGATGCAATGCTATAAATGTATAAAATGTGAGAAATATATTCAGATTTTGTGAAAATCTTGTTTTTCGCATTCCCAAAATATGCTCAATCTGCTAGATTGTGATTCTCACTCTTTTTATTTTTTTATATTTTAGTAATTTTTTTATTTCATTTTCTTTAATATCTCCATTATTACTAATGGTTATTAGAAGCCACTTCTCAGGGGTTAAAAAAAAATTAGATTTTTTAAAATGTTTCTCTTTTAATATATACAAAATTCTATCGTCAATAATGTAGGGAATTTTAAAATTGCACCTAAATAAAAGATGCATCTTCAATGACTTGTCATAGTCGCATTCAGAAGCGTATGGTTGTGTTTATTGATTGAACAAAATCAATTAATTAACTAATTAACTAGTGATTTTTCTATCAAGAGCTGTAAATATTTATTCTTGAAGAAGTTTATCAGGGGGTGCGGTCAGCAAAGAACAACATAAATAAACAAAACAATATTTATTTATTTTATGCCGACGTTTCGACCTGAGTTTCAGGTCTTCATCAGGGATAGTGGCGTGTAAAGGTGACGGGAAGCAACTGAGTAAATATTTATCTTTGAAATATTTCTTCCTAATCTGTTTTAATGTACAATACCTGTGCAGAGGCCAACTTGAGCTAACATTAAGGTTAGGAGGCGACTAGAAGGATGTGACAGAAGTGAGTACTAGATTAAATAGGTAAATTAATAAAATATCCGGTAAATACAGGAGCAGGTTCCAGCAGTTGGCAACTGGTCAAGTGCGTCTCAGCCGATTAGTGTGGCAGTGCCGGCATAATATAAGGCTAGTTAGCTTAACTTTATTTATGGTCAAGTATTATTGTCTAAAACATTAACAATGTTGTTTCGTAATATTTTTTTTTTTTTTTTTTACGAAAACTTTGAATATGAAGTATTTTGTTAAAATGTATTCAGTGATCTGTCGAGGATTTAAATCTCGAAAAAAAAAAATAAATAGGTAATTACTATATTAATTATTCAACCTTTTATCTGTATTAAAAAACACTGCAAGTTTAAATCTAAATTAAGGCATTACAATGAATATAATAATTAAAAATGTATTATACAAGCAGCTCAAGACTCGATGGACACTACCCTTTCTTGACAATTCCGAAATGAGACTTGGTGGGTAACATTTCTTCACTTAACTCTGGAATCTCCAATGGAAAGAAATATTTTCGAAGAAGCTCAAATATTAAATTGATTATTGATTTTTGATAAATTGATGAAAGGTAATTTTTCCTGATGGAGTAAATTGCAAAAGACCGTAAGCCATTTTTTTTTACGGTTTTTTAAGATTTGTGCTCAATTAGAACAAAATTATTAGACGATTCAATTTACCGTAAGACTCCATCAATATAATTTGAGCATCCTCAGCCAGCCAGCCATCATTTTTCAATTAATTTTTGATACTTAAATGAAACTGAAATTATAATATAACAAAAATAATCCAAATAGTCTCAACCTTCTTTATTAAAATACATTACATGTCCAACATTTCGAACGATCCGACCACCATAAAGGACAATCTAATAAAATAACAGCTTCAATAATAATTTTCGTGAATTACTGATGGAGTCAATATAGGATCACATTTAAAAACGGTTCATGAAGTTCCACTCCCAGTTGCCGACAGTTAAAGGAGCAGTAAACCTACAACCTGGGAAACCCAACCTCAATCCGAAGACTGAAGCCCAGACTGCTGAAGGACATTCTTTTATAAATTTTTAATAAATATAAAATTAATTCATAGTAACACTACCTCTATTTACTTATTATTATTATTCATTTTATTTATTCATTATTATTATTTTTTATTTATTTTTTTTCTCTTTTCTTCTCTCTTCCCTTTTTCAAATTAACTTGTTTCTTTTTGCTATTAGAAGGCAATTGTTTGTTTTATTTAAGTGTACCAATATCATTATTTTTTGTTATTAATTTTACTTTCCTCTTTTATTAAGAAGCATTATTCTTATCTATTTATTTTATTATTCTATTTTTGTTGTTTTAATAAGAATATTGTGTATAGTTAGGGGTACCCTAGGGGTGCCCCCTCATAATCAACTGTTAAAAAATATATATAATACAAGTTATATCAACCGTGTAAGGCCCACCAGGCCGATCTGGTATAAAAGTAAAATGAAATAAATTCAATAATAATTTATTATTAACAGTATCATAACATTACTAATTATGATTTTTGTATCTTAATTTTAGTATAATTGCCTCACATTATATATTAACATTTTTGGCTATCATGCTCAAATCAATTAAGCATAGTTCAAATGAACCTATAAAACACTAGCAATCAGGGAATAGCAATAACACTAAGGTTGTTATGTTTGAATCATTTTCCTTATTTTTTATGTCATTATCTTGCTTAAACCAATTAATTATTACGTACGAAAATATATTAGCACAATAATTATTTTTAAAATAAGAGAAAGGATCCAAATAAAACAACATTGATTCAGCATGCTTTCAAAAACAAACATAGTTTTGATTTTGATAACACAAATTTTACACAGAGAAAATCATACTTAAAAAAAAATACTTGAAGCCAATTATATATCAGAAAACGTTAACTTTATGTTAGACACGAGAAATTTATACCACTATTACACAGAGATCTTATTTAAAATAAATTTATGATGAATATAGTTGAATATTATTATATTATTCTATTTATAGGATTTTTATTAACAAAATAGGCACAAATATTTTGTGCACTAAAATGATAATATACGAAACTGGTTCTTAAGGTGGGCTATGTGATTATTTGTGCGACTTTTGTGATTAGTTAATAATAGTAGTATACAATAATTGTGAAAGATTGGAATTATTAATAATCGATTGAGTGAAAAACTGGTAAAATAAAATAAAAATTGAAATTGAGTAAAATTGACTTGGGCAATACCCTGCAAATTTTAATAAACAATGTGGGGCTGAGATACTAACATTTAGATATGCAAATTATAATTAACAATATTTTGATATTGTTAATAATATATTATAATTTATACTGTTATTTTATTAGATTGTCCTTGATGATATCCGGATCGGCCGAATCATAGATTGTGAAATTTTGTCTTAATAAAGAAAGTTGCGACAATATGGATACTTTTTGTTATTACTAATAAACCAAGATTATTGTTAGTTTTAAATAAATTAGTATTTTCGCATAAATCGCAGTATTTTCGATTTACTAATATATGTATATGTTGCTGATGCTGAGGTAGCAAAATAGGTTATCCTTTCAAAGTTTAATAAATGTAGAGATCAGTAACAGAGTATAATTATTGATAACCTGGTTTGAAAAACAAAACAAAAAGTAATTACCGGGCTATCAATAATTCGGAATAATGGGAATAATAACGGAATAGTGGGCTTACTGGAGATAATAATTACGGACTGCTGAAAGACACCTTTAATACTGTAATTGAATAATTATGGTCGAAATAATGCAATGCTAATAAAATTTGTCCCATAACACCCATGGCATCTTTAAACACGCGTCAGTATTTAAGGAGTGCCCTTCCAACGCCTGGGAAGATGTGATAAGAGCCCAATTTGTGTATTTTTAGTCGGAGATGTTTGATCCGTAGCCCCACACCTGCCAGTTAGATTATATCAGGCAATTATAACTGACAAATCGTATTTACCTTAATTTATCTGCAGGGATGTGCTAGCAACATGCAAGCAAAAAAAATATTTTGTGCCATATTAATAGCCCAGAGCTCCCATTAAATTGGTAGAGATGGGAGCAGTTAGTCGTCTTTAGCTGTGTAAATGTTTCCACCACTTCCAATTAGTTGTGAGTCCAAAGAGATTTTTTATTAAAAACGAAAAACATTCGTTAGCGAAAATCGATGTTTCTCGAAATCGATTCTGAAGTGATTTTTTTTCTTTATAGCTCATTTGTGAATGTGTGTCAATCAAACGAATTTTCCATCAATCCAAACTACATTCGTTTTTTTAATTATAAAAAAGAATTAATCAGTGCATAAATAAATCCTTATCAGTTTTTCTATAACAATAAAATGGAAAATAATTTATAGAAATAATAATAAATTAACCATTATTTAAATAAAAATTGGGTCTGTATTCCATATTCTAAACTAGATATTAACTTCAATTGTTATTCGTTGAAACTCATCCAAGTAAGTATTTAATTACACCGTTGACTCATTGCACTTATACAACCCGCGTACTCATTTAATCAAATAACTAAACGTGACTATAAGCCTGGGACATTGAATATCAATAGATATAAATCGACCAGCGGATCTCCACCTCCATTCTCTACCTGGGCGTCATATTGGATAGGCACTTCACCTTCTCCAGTCACGTTCGGGAGAGACTTAGGCTGGTCCGCCAGAAGAGCTACAGGCTCTACCATCTCCTGAAATCCCCACAACTCTCACTAAGGCTGAAGCTGCAAATCTACAAGGCTATAATCCGACCGACTCTGCTCTATGGTGCACCACTCCTGCGTCACCTCTAAAAAACAACGCTAGAAAAGCTGCAGAGTTATCAGAATTCCGTCCTCCGGTGAATCGTCCGTGGAACACTACAGAGGGCCAGAAACACCACCATATGACTCCACCAGGAACTCCAGCTACCCTCAGTGCCGGAGTATATAGGCCGAAGGCACATCAAATTTTTTGATGGGCTTAAGGCCTGTGCCAACCCGCTCCTCAGAGATATCGCTCCTCCACCAAGACCTGGGAGGTGGCAAAGCACTGTCCCCTTAGTAGACGTCCTCGCCGAGGGAAGGACTTCGGGCTCTGCAGCTTGAAGTCATCACACCACCACCAGCCGGAATGGTCCCTCTCCATTCTGTGTAAGCCCCCAACTAGTAATTACCAATGTGAAACCGCCTTCAGCGGACCCTGTAACTCAACTTATACTGCCATACGGCAAACAAAGTCAGTATGTTATATGTATATATACTCTGTATTATCATATATTTGTAATTGTAATTATATATCAATAAAGAGGATTTGAAAATTTAAAAAAATATCAATAGAGAAAAATCAATTTACGTAAAATGCAGAATATTAAAAAATGTTTCTTTGAATACATGAGGAAAAGATTAAAACAATTTAGTTTAAAAGTTTATTTATTAGTGCCAACGATTCGGCCAGGATTTCAAGCCTTTATCATCTTTGAATAAAAATTAAATCTTACGTAAAACTCCTACTTACCTAGAATATAAAGAAACAATGTTAAATTTAATGAATTTTGTCAAATTAAATTTTCCAACCAAGCAGGTAAAATCATTATACAAATTCTACTAAAAGAAATAATTATTCTTGCTTACTTATTAAATAATGAAGAATAATATTTCAAATTTTTTTTTAAATTTTACTACAGACAAAGAAGTAGGTAAAAAAATGGTCCGTTCATGAATATTCTAAAAATAATTCATTTGTCCTAAGAATGAAGAACCAAAGTAGTCCATAGAAATTTTGATGGCGAAAAGTTGTTTTTAGGGTGTAGGGAGGTAGCAAAAATTAGTAGTGGTACAATCTAAGCAAGTGATCCGTTTTTGAGTAATTCTTTACGCAGGATCTAGAGAGAATCACTTTATTGAGAAATGCTGATCTGGATCATACTTATAACCAGTAAAACAATACTTTTTGAATCTCATAATATATAAGCATAGTACAATTAATTTAAGATGAATTAAAGTAATATATATTTTTTTTTATTATTTTCTTATTAGTGTATATATATTAACAAACACACAAATATATATGTATTTTAACTTTTTTTTTTATTATTATTCATATTTTTTCCTATTTAGCTCTAAATGCAGTTTTTTCCCTTAATCCCATTTATCTCTCCTTTTTTCACTCTTTCATAAATATCATATACAATTTACGAAATAAGTAGTAAAAATTTCAAATAGAGCAACAATATATACACAAACAAGTTTAACAATCTCTCGCACATGGTAACATTTAACTAAAATTAAAATACATATAAAAAAAGTCAACAAATATTTTCATGAATGTAATTTTATACATACAAAAAAAATAATAATACACTAAACAAAAGTAATAAGTGTTAAAAGTGACAGAAAGAAAAATAAATAAATATTTTTAAAAAAAGTTATGAACATAAAATAGACATTATCAGTAACAAATATACAGATACTTGATATAAAATAAATATTTATTAAAAAAAATTAAATTTGTAACGCCACAACCAGTCACAAGTCCAGTACTTGAGGAGGAAGTAATGTTACTAAATCCACGGTTGTGCTAGGGGAAGATGTGGTCATAATCACGCTCGATCGCCAGATTTTTACTCAGTTCATAGTTGGACCCTAGAGGGCTCCCGAATCCACAGGACTGACTCACGGCTGCAGTAAAACAAAATTACATCTGCCAAGCCGTATTCGGACCCGGTCATTGGAGTTAGTAGCACACTGCCTTATCACTGAGACACCCACTTCCTAAATATATATACAAAGAATTAAAAAAAAAAACTAAGACGATATAACTTATCGAAAAAAAGTTATACTGTCTATATTTATTTTAGTTATTTTATTATCAATTATAAAGTTTTACTAGGGGTAATAAAATGATTACCGGGCAACTTAAATGTATTGTAGACAGTACTGATAAGGATTAAAATATTCAAGCATCAGATAATAATAAAGATATTGAGTAATATACAGTTTATGTCGGTTCTTGTTAGTTTTTATGTTTTTAGTGGGACCGAACAAAATCAATATAGAAATAAAAAAGACCCGAGAAATGATTCTTGGAGACAAATATTTCATACTTAAAATCAATTTTTTTGAGAAAACGCAACGGGGTATTATGTCAAAAAAGGCAGTGCAGAACACATTACACATTTTAATCATGAAAAGAGGGAGCAAATGAAATTAAATTACGGGTAAATTAAAACAAATATATAACAGAGCTAATCATACTTCCAAACCCAACCGTTTTTGTTATAGATGAAAGTAATAAGTATTGATAAATATAATTTGCTCAGAAATTTGATTTGAACAGATTTCTTAAGATACTTAGTAATTAAAGTATTTGAGTATATACTTAAAAAAATATTTTAAAGGATTAATTAATACTTATTAACGAATCAGAATATATCCATTTAAATTTAACTGAAGCTAATTTTACTAGCGCGAGAGCAGTTGTAATCGTTTCAATGAATAAGATTTGTATCGTGCGTACCAACGAAGTCAATAGAGGACTGAACAGTGAATGGAATTTTCAACCGTGCAACCGCGGTTTCGAAACCAGCTACGGAAATAAATGACAGGCTGATGGTTGAGCGGGACCCTGGCCAACATGTACACCTTGGGCTTTGTCATAGCCTCCTTACATCTAAGCTACTAGAGTAATCTTTTGAGATACACAAATGCTTTAGGATATAATATCAGTTATGCAATTAATACTGATATAATAATAAAAATGATACATTTTAATGGACATTTTGTTGTAAAAAAATGAAAAGGTGACATAGGTACTGATATATACATATTTAGCTCCATAAAACAAAACCGGACCCTATAAATATCCCAATTATTCTTGTAAATACTATATTTATTTCAAAATTTTAGCTAGGGTTTCTTTATGTTTAAGTTATTCAAACCAGTTCTAGCTAAAAGAAATTATTTTTATTAATAATACTTCAAGAATAAAATATAAACCGATTGTAGGAAGATATTCCGGGTGGCGGTCAATAAAGGTACTAACATAATAGAAGAAAACTATTTATTTATCAACGTTTCGTCTCACTATGCAGAGCTGTCATATTGAAACAAAGGTGAACTGGCTAGAGTTGTCATCTTTGTTTCAATCTGACAGCCCTGACTGAATTTTGATTTCACCCTAGAATCCATCGACAAATCATCCAACCCTCCTGAAGTCCTCAAGCAATGTTTTTCAAGTCTCCACTCTAGCTACAAGGGCTGTACCTGTATCTACACTGATGGGTCAAAATACTTTAATGTTGGTTGTTCAGTAGTTCTACCTGCGGAGACCATCCGCTGCAGTCTTCCCCCCACATTCTCCGAGTTATATGCAATCTATTTGTCATTAACGCTAGCACATGAAGTAAACGGCTCTTCCATTGTGATCTGTAGTGATTCATAATCGAGCCTCAAGGCTATTCAAAATTTTCAAATTTTGCACAATCCCATTGTTTTTTCCATCATAACTTCAATAAAAAAATTACATAAAAAAGTAAATTTCCTGTGGGTCCTCAGTCATGCAGGTATAACGGGAAACGAACTGGCTGACACAGCTGCCAAAGAAGCATGCACCCTATTTCCAGTGCCTGATTGTAACCTGGCGCTGTATGATTACCATAAATCGGTTCTGACACAATGCAAGGAAGCATGGCGCTGTTTTTGTCCAAGGTAACCGAAACAAATAAAATAAAGACAAAACTTGGTGACACTCAACCTCTACCGCCAATCATCGAAAATCGCCGTGAACAATGCATCATAACCCGACTCAGGATCGGACACACAAGTACCTTCTTGAAAGCAATCCTTCACCAACATGTTATAGTTGTAAATGTACCCTGAAGATGGAGCATATCCTGGAAAACTGTTCGGGGCTGCAATCATCAAGAACGTCTTTTGGCCTCCGGAGACAACGTCAAGCTTTACTGACAGAAAATTGGAATAATTTAAGTTCCTAAAGGAGAACAAAGTGTACCAAGAAATGTAACCACGAAATCCAGAATACGGTGCCTCTAACCCTGTAGTTTATATAGCACCTAAAAATTAAGCAAATAAATAAATAACAGCCCTGAGGAAGTCCTGCAAAGTGGAGTGAAACGTTGGTTAACAATAAATAGTTTTCTTTTACTATTTTGATATCTTTATTGACCGCCACCCGGACTATCTTCCTATAATCTACTTCACACGGTCAACCATCTTCTTCCAATATAACAAACTATAGTAAAAAATAAAGTGAAATTATACTACAACAAAATAAACTATATGGAATATACAAAAAAAAAAAACATAAAATATCCAATAATAAAATTCCATATAAATAATAATGATAACATATAAATAATAACAATAAAATGTACAATATAAAAATAAACTTATAAACCTTGATTCATGTAAGGTATAAGAAAATAGTCCTTGGCTAAAATCGTGGGTTACCTACTCTTGGATGGTCAAGGACCCTAAGTATATCAGATTAAGAATAAAATCCATTCTATTATAATTACATATAAATCATGTTGATGTTGATTTAAGTCACTAGGAATAGTATGACGATACCTATCCAAGTCTCTCAAACAAGCTATCTTACAAATCTTGTTTTGGATTCATTTCAGGAGGTTGCATAGGTTGGTCCCAAACTTTAATTTTCAAATTCTCTTAAGAACAATGACAACTCTTGGTACAAGTGGCAGTGCATTTTTTTTGTGTATAAATGGACCAAATGGGATCACCCAAAATTGGAGTACCTTCTTCATGGAGTATTTCCTTCCGGCTTTAGGAATTCATTTCTTCGATACCATAAATAATTAATTACCTTATAATAAAAAAAATACATAATTTTATAATTATTCTAAATTATCGTATATTTCCTTCGCTCTACGTGAATGTAATATTGTTATCGTATTGAGTTTAAGTGAGGCAAAAATTACAAAAATCACTTTTAGTATAGTAGAAAAAAATTTTTTTAGATAAGATCAAATTAGATTCGTTTTTAGCTTATTTCAAAATCCATAAATATGAATTTTAATGTAACTAAAAATTGATTTTTATAGGATCTTTTTTTCCAGCCTATCTCTAAGAAATAAATTCATAACGTCTCACAATTTAGTCCAAATATACAACTACAACTACAACTGTTGGAAAACCTGGTTGGCCGTACATGGTTAATGTAAGGGATATTTTTTGGCAGTTGATTATGGTGGAGGGGGGGGTGGTATAGTCTCATACAAAAGACAACCTTAATTATATACAATATTATAAATAAAATAAAAAATTAAGATAAAATAAATAGATTAAAATAATAATTCTTAATAAGGGACAAAAGAAACGTCAATAAGAAAAGCAATGATATTTAACAAACTAAATAAATGATTTTTAATGGCGAAAATAAAATGAAAGTTAATTTAAGAAAAAGATGAACAGAAAAAAAAAAAGCCAAAATAAAATTTTAGAGTGACAATAACAGTACTACTAAATCTACAATTTCTAACAGGATGTCCTGCAGCAACCTGGGCTTCAGTCTTGGGGTTGTGGTTGGGTTTCCCAAGTTGTAAGTCACTGCTCCTTTAACTGTATGTAATTGGGAGTGGAACTTCATGCACCTTTTTATGATGGAATCCTCTATTGTCTCTATTTGTAATTTCCGATTAAATTGGTTGTGGTAGAACCGTAATGAGATGATTGCAATTTCAGTGATAAAGCTGATGATCATCGAAATTTAAAGACTGGGAGGAATCAGATGACAATATATTGTACTCTACGTAGCTACACTGTACCCATTGAAATAAGAGTATAAATTTTCTAAGCGCACTATGTTGGAAGAAATTTCTTGAATTATGTTCCTAATTAAAACTCGTCCTCAAAACCTTAGACCGTGGGATAGTGTGGGGCATTTATTAATATATTTCGCGGGGGAAGGTGTATAATCTAAGCTGGTCTGATTCAGCACTGACTCACTCAAATATTTGTTATTTTGTCCGAGGCATCCTCAAGCAGTTTACTAGTTACCGACCTAAATTCTTAGAGATCTTGTCTGACGTCGCTGTTAACTAGCTGCTTAACCGTTGTTGAATTTAAATCATGAAACAGTTCCGTACCCTTACAATTTAAAAAATATATATATATGTCATAACGTTGGTACTAAGCCAAAGTAGTGTAACTTCAAATTTTGATATCTTGAATTATGTTATATTTTAGCACGGTTCTATATATATATACTCTTTGCAATGCGAAGAAGATGTACCTGGATAGGTAACATAATTGGAGGCTTTGCTGCAGAATCTCATGATCCCAAAGTAATCATAATTAGAACTTTATCTCAATGATCATGATAAACCAAAATCATTATTAATTATAATGATTTTATTCATCATTATCGGCGGTCATCATATCATTATTATAAATTCAGTTTGGAAGTTCCGGATTTCAATAAACTTTAATCATACTGATATGTTTATCAGTAAATACAATCAAACTTGGTAAAGCGCATAACCAACCTTCTCTATTAGAAAAATCGTAGGTAAAAGCTAAAAAAACACACTTGTACGCCATGGGTATATACTGAAGGTTCTTGTGTTAACGCTGTAGACTGAGCCAGGATCTAAGACCACTAGCATCTAGTGACAAGCCAGCGCATTCATAAAAACCTAGTTCCATCGATCATACCAGAACACAAATATGACTAAAGACCGACAGGCAGACACGGAAACTGATTTGCTCCATAATCTGTTGATATGTATGAGAGGTACCAGCTGGAGTTTTTTAACTTAAAATAATTTCCTTTGTCGGCATACCAAAGAAACCGCCGGACCTAGGCAAAAACCCCGGCGGCAACAGATCTAAAGTAATGTAAGAAGACATAGTCTAGGGGAGTCAAGAAGAGAGAGTCAAGAAGAAAGAGTCAAGAAGACACAGTCAGTAAGGACAGTCAGGAAGGGACAGTCAGGAAGGGACAGTCAAGAAGAAACAGTCAAGAAGGGAGAGTCAAGAGGGGACAGTCAAGGAGAGACAGAAAGGAGACACAAGCTGGGAGAGATGATAGCCTGAGAGAGCGGGGAAAAAGAGAGAGAAGCAGCCAAGAGGCCATATGAACGCCCTTACACGACAACCGCCGACAAGCCTGCCGATGTATCGAAACAAGTAAGACCTTTTCTGATGTAATTAGAATGGCAGTAGTAGAATTAATAACTTAGAGTC
>NW_027111602.1:471031-527495 GCF_000696795.3 Halyomorpha halys
GATACATAATACAAATAAATATAAATACATAATATAAATATATAAATACAGATACATATATTACATTAATATATGAATAAATTTCAATATAATACCTGTACGGGGAACCCCCAGTCGGGCTTAGAAACCCCGAGCCCCGTACACGGCACTGTAAAACATAAAATGATGAAGAAAAGTTTCATGATATACATTTTTCCATTTTTCTTCATTTCTTGTATGAATTCGAGGCTTCTCTACCTTTGTCAGTGAGGAAGAAATTTAAAAAAATTACTCCCTGGCTGAGGCAGCACCAGAACTCGGTAAACCTCTTAAAATAAAAATATAAGCTCTTCGAGTAAATTAAATGAAATAAAAAAGTAGTAAAACTATAGTAGACATCCTATTACACTGGCCGCAGGGAGGAAGTTGCTCTAGCCCGCTTGGGAATAGGTCATACTCTCCTCACGCAATCTCACCTGATAAGAAAACTGCCAACTCCAACGTGCCGATATAGTTAGTCCATTATCACGATTAAACATGTTTTTGATGAATACCCTCACTATTTAGCTATAATAAACAGAATAGAATTGACCTCAAATTTATCTGAAGCTCTCACAGTTGAGGAAGCTTAAGTAAAATAGGTCTTTAAATTTTTAAAATTGCATTGCCTCCTTTCAAAATTATAGCTCTTCTTCGATTTTTATATTTTTATATTATACATTAGAATCATGTATAAGTGTGTGTGATTGAATGTATATTTACATAATGTGTCTAACTTTATAGTAATAACAATCCATAGGTGTCGATGAGCAAAAGGTTTAACGCCCTAAACAAGACCAATATACTCTGGAGAAGAACTGGAATTTTTTGTTTATGGAAATGTTCAGGACTCTTTGAAGTCGGTACCTATAACGATTTCCTGTTGGATAGATTTTTAGTAGCTCCTTAGTGTTCATCATCGATATTTCTTATTGAGGTAGCAGAGGAGCGATAGGATTATAGGATTTATTATAGGATACGTAAATACAGCTAGAACGAAATATCTAGCTCTTAGAGCAATGTATACAATGGAGTATCGGAGATCCGATCACTGCCATGTTTGTTGGAAATTTTTTCTGTACTGCATTGCTGCTAAATGAACTCACGTGTGTGTGTGTGAACTCATGTTGTAAGGAGAGTGGAATTTAAATGATAGAAAATTTTTGTTTTCTACAACTTCTGTTTTTGGAGTGATGATACAAACAGCCTGGTTGATTCAAATAAGATTAACTGTATACACTTAATATAATGCAATAGTTAGTTACTATAATTAAAATTATCGTTTTAATGGTTTGCATGAAGATTTAGATTCAAGATGGACACGAACAATTTTTAATGATTAATGTTTTAGGCCATTATGTAAGAATTTAAATATTTAAAGTTTACGTAAATACAGGTAGAACGAAATATCTAGCTCTTAGAGCAATGTATACATGGACCTTACTACTTTCTCTAGACTACTGTTAGAGGAAAGGTGTAAATACTGCAGGGGCTAGCTATAACGATAAACTGCCCTGACTAAAGCTATTGGCAGTCGTTCAACAGATTCCAGTAAAGGATTTTAGACCGGCTCATCCACTTTTCACGGCGGACACTTTGCCAAACCTCACGATGAACATTCCTCGATACCACTTCGTCTCTTGGATTTATTGTAACTCACTATCCGCTATCTCTAACACACTCCGAACATTGTCACCATTATGTTCTTGTTTTAAATTTATAATTAGAGTTTTATGTACACTTTTCCTCATTCTTTATTTACTCAATACACTAATTATACATTAAAAATCTTTAGATGGAGGTTCTGTATCAGTTACACTTCTTTCTATTAGAAGATGGACTAGTTCTACGATACATGAACTTTACTATAGGCTAAAACGTGTACCACTTAAAAGGCAAGTTTGCTTTGCGTGGTTGTTCGTAGAAACAAGCAGATAAGACAGAATGATAGGAAAGAATTAAAAATTAATACCTTTCAGTATAAGCTACAAACAAATAATAAAGTGATGATGACCCGAACTGATGACGGGAAAATTAAAAAAGCTACACCTATAAGGATTAAGAAATGGCTAAAGAATATCGAGCTTCATGAAGAATTAGATCTTGCGAAATGAATAAGAAACCAAAAATTTACTGGGAATGCGACGATGTCGCAGAAACTAATAACAAACAAAATAATTCCGATAACAACTTAAATTTAAAATAAGAATATTTCTTTCTACACTACTTAGTATCGGCGGCTTTCAAATGAAACACATTCAGTCAAGATTTTGTAGTTTGAGTTATTTGGTTTTTCAGTCTAAAATGTCAAAAAGAGTCTGCTTATAAAACGTAAAATTACAATTTTACAAGCAGAACAACAAAACTTTAAAAAAAAAATTATCAACTAATATCTCAAAATTTCAATTTTTGACTTAGTGTATTTCACTTCTAAACTAACGATGTATAGTCAATTCAAAAGATGATTTATTTTAACGTAAAAATTTGAAAAAGTCACTACAAAGAGCTGTCTTGTCTTCCAGTACTTATTATGTAATAAATTTCTTTATTTCAATGATGTATCTTTGACTTAATAGGATTAATGTACTATGCATGCTCTAACAAACCTAGTTCAGAACAGTCAGTCCTTACTCAGATCCAGGCACTGTTTTGACGATCAAAACTGTTTTTGTTAATGAAGTATTTCTTTTAACCAACTTTTTATTATGTTTTCTTTTAAATTTATATATTAGTTTTGTTTTGGTAAAACGTATTTATTTGTTTGTTTTTCTGTAAACTGATCTATTGTTGCAACCATTATTTATCTGGTTTAAGTTCACATACAGGAAACTGCACGCAGATTCCGACTATTACAGCACTTACTAGACAAACGGTCTAAACTTCCAACTCACTACAAAAGACAGATCTACATGGCAATAATAAGGCCCATCTGGACATACGGAGTTGAGCTTTGGGGCTCCACTAAACCTTCGAATTCCTCTAGTATCCAATACTTACAATCCAAAATCCTTCGTAAAATCCTCAATGCTCCTTATTTTGTTACTAATAAAACCATCCATAAAGATCTGAATGTTCCTTATGTAACCGATCTACCCGAACCCGATATCATTCCTTCCATTATAAACTCCTTAACCACCCAAACTCACTAGTTTCTAACCTTGCTTCCTCTTCCATTCCTGGCAATCCTCCGAAGTGCCTGAAAAGAAGATGGCCTCGTGACCTTATATTGTAAAATGTTTTTAGAGTTCTACTACTGGGTAGTTTCTCTACATTCTGTATCATATCATTATCATTATGTCATTATGATCATATTTACTTGTTGTATTTTTTAGACAGTTGTAAATATCAATTAATAAAAAAAAAATTCACATTGCTGTCTAATGAAGAATTTGTTCAACGCATCGCGGGGAGAATCTGAGAGAAATTGGGGTAAAAATTGTGAAATGGAAGGAACAAGAAAGGGAGGAAAATTAATAAATTGAGGTATTTAGTATGTAGACTGGAATTGATTGTAAAAGGAAACTGTGGAAAAAACTGTTTTTTTTTTCGTTTTTTTATATGTAAATATATGTAATTTATATATGTCCGATCATGGATTGATTAGTATGCTGTGTAATGTAGCAACCCGATTTATTTGGGCAGAATGGATGCATAAAGCTTTTCACTCAAGTATTGGAACCGTTGGACCACGGTATGTAAATATGTGCACGATGTATATATGACACGATATGTAAATATGTACTGCACATGTTTCTAACTGTTGTTAATAGTTAAAATTAGTCGATAGTACAGAGCTGTTAATCGCACAATCAGCTTAAAGATCTACTTCATTTGATCAGTTGAACCGCATGTAATCATATAGAAGATCCTAGGTATTACGAATCTCAGAGAAATAACCAGGTTCTTTTGAACTAATTTCGGGATGTGCTTTCCACCTGTCCACTTAGATTCAAGGACAGTGACAAATTGGTCTAAATTCACGCGGCTGTCTGGAGTCAGCAAAACGAACGAGTATCTTTTCCGGAGACAGACCGTCCATTGGTTATTAACAATCCTGGATGGCCACAATCCTGATTAAATTACAAGGCACGGTCTGGGCCGCCCATAGCCCAGTGGTTAAGACACAGTCTTACCAATTTTTGATGTCTATTGGCGGTGCCGGTTCGAATCCGGCCTGGGACGTTGACTTTTTTCATTGAGTGGCGGTCCCACAAAATAAAGAACTTTGACCCCCAGCCATGGTTAGGCAGTATAGGACTCCAATGGGAGTCTGAGCCAAAAAAAAAAAAAAAGAAAAGGTACGGTCATCATTCTTACACCTGAGTTGCCTCCAGTAGGAGGAAGGAGGAGAAGAAGTGTGCCTTTTAAGTAGTGAAGTTGCTTAGGTGTTATTACTTATATAAATAACAATCCCAAAAGTAAATTGAATAATGAAATAAATATAATACATTATATAGCACAAATAATCTTCAAAAAATATTGTAAGTATAAGCCAAAACATTGATTATTCTTATGATTTATTTAATATCATTCTAGTAGTACTAAATATTATTATAACTAGGTATTTGTTATAATTATATTCACGCAATGAAGATAGTCAGAAGATAGCAATGGGATGAGCCTATGGATTAATGGAAGACATATATTTTTGACATATAGCTCTGAGGCGGGGCCTAGTCCTCATGTTAGCACCTAAAATAGCTGTCGAGCACCCTTATAGCCGATCCGATCGTTAATTAACCGCCAAGAAAAACAACCTCCTCTGCCCTCACCTGACTAAATTTACTCGTTGAAAGCTCACGTGGGAAAGCGTTATGCACTTTTATCACCAAGATAAAATAAATCGCATCGACATAATACAAATAAAAAATTACCATAATAATAATAAAGAAATACAATCACTGCAGAAAAAAGGACAAGAGTTAATAATCTCATTATTATATTACATTATTTTTAATAGAGAAAAATGCATTATTTGGCCATACTGTCCAAATACATTGGGTTGCTATAACACACAGCGTACTCATCAATCAATAAAGGACATTTATATACTACAATACATTAGCACTTTTCAAACAATTATCTTCAATAAACTATATAAAATACACTTAAATACATTTTTTTTCTAAACAAAAATTATTTTTATTTTTCCCTTTTCCTTCCTCTATACATTTATTGGTTTTACTCTATTTATAGAACTCCAATAACATTTCTAGAGGCCATCTTCTTTTCAGACGCCTAGGAGGATTATTAGATAATGAAGGAGAAGCCAGGTTAGAAACAAGTGGATTTGGGTGTTTGAGAAGTTTATCATGGAAGGAATGGTATCTGGTTTTGGCCAAATCGGCAACATATGGGGAACATTGAGGTCCTGATGGATGACTTGATTTGTGACAAAGTAAAGAGCATTAAGCATTTTACGAAGGATTTTTATAAAATAATTAATACATACATTAAAAAAAACATATAAATGAATAAATAAATTACAACACGCAAATAAAAAGGTCAAAACAAAAAAAAAATTATAATATCCATAAAAAGAAAAACAATATTATTTACTAATTAAATATCCATGGAAATAATTGAAGCTTTTAGTGCCTGAATCACCTTATGGCTATAAATTTGAAGTCATAAAAAGTTTTCATTATTTTTCTAGCACGTTATTTTCTTATTAAAAAAAATTTGCTTTCTTAGCTTCGGTGTTTGGAATTGTTGGCAGTTTGTTGACAGCAAAAGCACAACACTAAAGAGGCATAAGAGGCTATAACGTCAAAAGAGTTTTTTGTTGTTTTTGTTTTTCATTCGCCCTATACCAGGCCGTATTTGACAAACAGGAAGGGAGTGTAGGATTATCCTGTAGGTAACCTCCCGATTTTGTGGTCTCAATTAACTATAGTGGGAGGGTCTAGTTTTTATTCCGTGTGGTCGCCACAAAATAAAATTCGACCCATTGAGACCAGAATTGAACCGGTCCCACTGTAGTTTTGAAGTTGCGGTGACGCCTCGAGTCTCATTTACAAACATCATCTTGGTTTGATTTCGTCCAAACGGATTGAACAACTTTCGTTTTGGATTACCTATACACACATTATCCAACAACACCAGCATATTTGTTAAGTTTAGCCTTTGTTAAAAGATAAACGTATTAATTATTTAATAATGTATGCTTATAATACTACTAAACCGTGAATCTCCTTGCCTTGGTCGTTCAAGCGCGCTCGGCGTACATTCTACGATTCGCCAGCTCCAAGTAGTAAAAGAACCCTAGCATAGAATCCAGTCCATAGAACATTATCAATATATATGATTATATATAGTCTAAATGTAATTTCAGTATGTATAAGTGAATAAATAATTTATTATTGTAATTTTCTAACTTTTTCAATTGAAATTTACTTTGTCAAGTTCAGTATAAATGACCCTAGTAGTCGAAACACTTAGAATAAAATAAATAAATTTCTGAACAGTGAAACCTATAGAAAAGTTATAAAAATAATTAACAGCATCAAATTATGCTTCGAATGGGTACCATAACTCATTTATTCAGCAAAGCAGTCTATCGTAAACCGAAAAGCCAATATATTCTTTTTTAATTTTATTCGAAATTGGGATAGATTGCTAGTATGAATTCAAAGTTACCATAGATACGGCTTTCTTTCAGTCCTAAAACGGTTGCCAAGCAGCTAATTATTTTGCACAGTTAGTAAAGTAACTAATTAGAAATTTTAGGTTGTTTGATTATTTGCCTATAAATCCTGAACAGTATATTCTAGTAAAGAAGTTGTAATAAAACAGATTATAGAGTATTAATTTATGCGTCGAATGAGTACCATAATGTAACTAAATGGACAAGTTGTAAGTAAACTACCTGCACTGGTTGTAAATACAGAACTGCTATGTTGCCCAACGAATAACTTGATAAGTGGTCTACGAATTATTATGTTACAGCCCTCATTCCACGCGGAATATATTGTTCATTAATTTGTTTTTTCGTGATTCCTTAGGTAAGATCCACCGTTTAACATTTAGAGGCGAAAACACACACAAAAAAAATGTATGTAATACGTTACTTTATAAAAATTATGATTAGTAGGAGGCTAAGAACAACCAGAAATGTGTTAAAAACTAATTTTTAAATTTATTAGCATTAAGGCAAGGAAAAACAGTCAATCCTTCCCGGCCGGAGCCGCCCCACAAAACCCAGGAAGACATGGTCCTATATCACTTTTAAAATATTTGCTTAGAACGGGAAGAGGAGACTAAAGATGGTTAAATCCTGGACATTTAAAAAGCTGTTGAAATTGGAAAACGGCGCGAAATATTGTCTACATAACTCTTTGACTAATAGTTTGGATCTATGGCAACATCCTTCCTTCACCTCCTTCAGCAACATCTTCTGACAGGAACTGCAGCAACGAAGATAATTCGAATGAACCGGCTGCCTCCAAAGTTTGCTATATGACACATCCAAGTCGTGCTCTTTTTTGTCTCTACAACAATATTGGAAATCTGGGGTCATGTTCTCCATATTTTTTGAAAAGAAGTATCACTCAGTGTAAAAATATCACTTCAACCGTTTCCTGTAGGGTATAAGTTTGTTTAAGTGATACATAGGAAGAAATCGATTTGAGAATTAAATTACAGCATTTTTTTTTAAAGTGTCATAAGAGCTTTGTAAGACAATGGTTTGTTTCGGTAATACAAATTTTTTTTTATTGTGTTTCTAGCAAAGCGAGAGTATGTAAGAACTGTGTGAAGCAGATTTCTACTAATCTATGATATGTTTCTTTGATGTAAATCCATGTTTGCTGATTTTCCGTCATTAGTAGGCATTGATTAATCAATCCCCCCACGCCCATCATGAGTCACATTAAATTTATTCATATTGAAATGAACTTGTTTTCCAAACTATGCCTGAACTCAGGGGACTGCACTCAGTTATTTCTCTATTTAAAGAAGTAACTGAGTGCTGAGAAGAGCTACGTTGAACACTATCACAAATAACGCTAAAAGACAATTTGTGTAGTAGATGGACCGGAAACTACATACCTACATCCCTTATTATTCTTGGCTCTGTGAGGGGGACTATAGTGGCATAAAGCCAAGCTTTTGAAAATGGATCAATAGCTAAATTTTTGTTTAAATAAAAAAATATCTGTCCAAATAAGAGCGGGATATATCAAGAAGCGATAGTAAAATGCAAATTCTGGATTATATCATTTTGTATTCATTATAATTTAACAGATAAACTCATATCAATTTTCTAGTAAGTCGTCAAATAATTTTAATTGATATCCAAGCTTTCTCTATAAAAAAAATTTCTTTTTTTATTGCTATTCTGCAATGTATCGAGGTAACGAATTCCGTATTCAGATCTCGCTATAAACCATTTTTTACTTTCATTACCAAGTATGGTTATCTTATAATAACATTATCATAATTATTATTATTATTATTATTATGGGACCACGGACCTAGAAGAACTCAGGTCTCTCTCACCATAGCTAACCACCCTCCGCAATCTCTTGCTCCCTCTCTACATCTTTCAACATTTAACAATCTTAACCTCCTTCACATCTGGTTTTCACATATAGTATCTTCTTAGGTATCTTCTCTACGTGTCCTATCCATCTTATGTGTTTCACTACTGCCACGATGTTGGGTTCCCCATAATCACTTTAGGGATTTTTAAATCCCTTTGTTGATCCTCACTCTTTTTTGAATTATTAGATCCAATAACAGGATACTGGGTGTCTAATAATAAGTTATTAAATCATTCATGTTTTATAACAAAAAATATTTTGTTTTTTATTATTTTTATTTTATTATTTATACTTTTTTTTTTACTCTCACGACATTTCTCGGCATATTATAGTATACTATTTCTTTAATTAACTAATTTTAACTGTTAACGTTATTTAACTGTATATCTACTCCTTTAATTTTTTTATTTCACTTACATATTTAATTAATCACATGTACGTTTTTCTTTATTATTATATTATTTAATTTTTAAATAATTTAAAATTTTGTACATGTATTAATTTAGTTGATTATTATATATCTATTATTTTATTTTATCAAACTATGTTTAATATTTCTCTTTTCCATGTATATTATATTATTCCTTGTATATGTATATTATATAAAGTTTAAATATTCTTATAATATTACACTGTGAATCTTCCTTAATACTACTTATGCTACCTTATGTTTCTTGTTTTTCTGTAATCCTATTTAATCATGCTTGTTGTCTTGTTTTTATTCTTAGCCCTGATGAAGACTTGAAATTTTGGTCGAAACGTTGGCACTTATAAATATATTATTACTTATTTGTATCAATCATCTTCTCCTCACATGTGTAATCCACGGTCAACTGAACGTCATTCATATAAAAATATAATACAGTGAGGTATAATCAGAACTAAAATTTTTTTTAAGTAGCATTTAAATGGAGTTGGTTTTTAGAATACAGCGTTGTAATATAGCATGATTTCAGATGCGATTTCATATTATTTACGCATACTATTGAACGCAAGGGGACATTCGCTAGAAGATCCCGATAAAGAAAGAGTGTAAATGGAGCAAGGCGGTTGCTGTATCTAACAATAGTCTATATCTGGGTCAGGCTCCTGGCATCGGCTAGCTACAAGTCCTCACTGTGGACCGCCTTCCGAAAACTAAGCATGATCCGATATAATGTCTGGAGTATGGTAGTGGATTCAACAAACGGATTGAAGCGTGCTGAATGTAACTTGACATGGTGTTTCTTTAACCTATTCCTACTACATATTAAAAATTAATAATTATACAATTATAAATTAATAATTTGTTATTTGTGTAATAGTCCAGTAAAACTAGCTTAAAATTTAGCTGTACCTAGAAATAACTGAAAAACAATTTCTTTAAACGGATTCTTTGAAGAAAATGTAGTATGTCTATGTCATGTTTGTCTGAAATAGGTAACTAGAGCATTTTTGTTTAATCTGTTACAACTAAATAATACAATAATTGTTTTGAAGTTAAATACGTAACTTTTCTTTGAGCTCTATTAACAATAGAGCAATTGAGAGAAAATCTTCATTCTTTTTTTTCTGTAAAAATATTATAGTAAATAATTTCCTCTATAGGCAAAATTAGTTCCTTTCTTTACTGATTCGTTAGTGATCAAAATATTTTTGGATATATCGTCGTGAGAAATTGCAAATCTTCTCTAAAGATGGATTATTTTTGGAAGATCTTCAAATTGTGAAGCTATTCTTTGAAATGTAGTTTCATGCTATCTTATATATATACTATTATTTTTTTTGTAACCTCCTTTATTATTAAATTCATACAATACATGCATACATAAATTCCATTATGTATGTATTTATTGAATTATGAATTTAATAATAAAGGAGGTTACCAAAAAATATAGAAATGATATGGAATTATATTTTTTCTAGTTATCTATCTTATTTAAATATTCGTTTATCTGAGGCGTTAGTAGGTGTAGCACCACTTCTTACAAACATGGCAACATGTGAATAAAACATGGGTTAAAAAAGTTTAAGAGCAGAATAATATTTATTACACCACGTGATACATTGAAACATTATTAGCAGCCTGAAAAAGAAGTAGAGGCCCGAACTAGAAAATTAAAATTATCTGCAAGTCAACGACCATGGCGGCGCCTACAGCTTCAGTGTGCCTCATCTTTTAGGTTATAGTTCTCACTCAAATTTTATATATTTTCTATTCAATTATTGTTAATAGCGATATAAACTTTAGTAACAAGAGAATATTAATTTTTTTCTTCAAAATGTAAACGGAAAATCCAATTGTAAATGCATATTAAAAATTAAAATAAAATTATAAATATTATTTCATTTTTTTCCCTAATATAAAATATTTCTTTGTGCAGGTACGTGATAAAATAGTTAGTAGTAGATTCATAGAAATATTCAAAATGTAAGTCAACGCATTTTCGAGGTAGGTTTACTACAAATCGGAACATTTGTACATTGAACATTCTGTGTATTGAAAAGCACAAAATCGTATGAATTATTCATAATTAATCTTGAGTTTCATCAAGTATAAATTTTGTTTTTTTTTTTGTTTTTACTCTGATTATTAGCATTTTATTATATTTAATTATTTTATTACTACAAATTAGTATTTTTTTGAATAACGTTTGTTATTTACTGAATATAAATGCATTCATAGTAATTATATGGAGTTTCAACAACTAAACAATAAATATTGTAAAGCTTATGGCCAAGAACATGAGCTTAAATAAGAGGGCTTTCTGTCTGAAGCCGATGAAACATGGATTAATTTTAAATAAACTTCAACTTAAAAGAAAAGTTTATTTTATTTTTTCGAATCTTATAAGAATTAAGATTTTCAGTTTTACTTACATTTTTGTAAAGTATAAATATATATAGTTGTAATGGTATATATTGAGAATATTGTCTAGGTAATATTAGAGAATAAGAATTTATTGTAATATGTACTTAACTTTAAAATATGATATAAAGGAGATAACCATTCTGAGAGGTGGACGGCTACTATAATATCTTCCCGAGTGGATTGAAATACCACAAGGACAAAAGGCACAAGTTTATTAATACAACAGTTCTCTCCTTAGTTAGTTCTTCACACTTAGGCTTATCTGAGTTTTTAAAAGCTTCATCTAATGAATATGTTTAATGCGATTCAATAGTAAACAATTCTCAATATGAATAGTAGTAGACAAAAAATATTTCAATTATAAAAAAAATCAATCAATTGTTACTGAAGTTACTGCGGCAAAAGACACCGGACCCCTTCTAGGGAGGTAGTTAAACGAAATTGCTGTTACATTACGAAAGCACCAAAGTAGGTGTGAAGGTATCTTAAGGTATACTTAATATTAGCCGAGGAGTCCTCAGATTATTTTGAATGTTTAGTAAAACAAATTATATTTTTGAAATTTATTTTTTTACTTAAGTTTGTTATGTGTTCCTGACACTGAAAATGAGAAATATCTTGAGGGGGAAAAACGCAATAAAGTACTTTATAATAATCTTCTCTATAACAGTAACAGTTTCCATGTATTTGCAAAAATAAATTTATAAAATTTTGATTTTTAGTTATTTATATATATATTTGGGAAAAAAAATTTGTTTTAAATTATTTTAAGATATCAACCACTTATGGGTCATTATTGGCTTAATTTTTGAATTTGTAAAGGATAATCTTTTAATTCTAGACTTTTAGGCTGTACCACGAAAACATACCTTAACCTGGCAATGGCCAGGATTCATGGCCGCTATTGTATAAAAATATATAATTATTGCAACATGGGAACCTGTGGTAAAATTTTATGGTAGAGTTTAGAATGATTAAGAAACTAAAAAAGCTGATCAACAATGTTTATTATACTGCACAATGGATGGAGGTATGATGGTAAGTCATATGAAGGAAGTATCAGACTTTGTCCTGATCCACCCAAGTAATATAGCTGGTATCCTCTATCAACGTCCATATGTTTCTCCATAGAAACTAAGGATGGTTATCGAAATCTTCAATCATTCCTAGGCTGTTGGAACAGAAGATAAGATTCGAAAATGTCATGTGATATACGAACTCTGCTATTCGACTCAACTCTTTCAGTTATAACGTTAAAAACACAAATCATTTTATCAAGTTCTGTAAAAGCATCAACATGTTCAGTGGTGGAGTTGTAACATCAGTCAAAACCATCTTTCATTACCATTTTATGATTTAGTGTTTATAATATTTTTATTTTTCATATTTTAATATTTTAGAATGTGAACCCTCACTGAAATATTCATCAAAATCCTTGTGTATAATAATTTGTTAAAGTAACATTCAAATATTCTGGATAGACATTCTCCTTTATCTTTTTCAGACAATAAGTTAAGTACTAACAATTACTTAGATGAACAGTTTGTAGTAGATAAATACCAGTAAGCATTAATAAATATACCTTTACAATTTATTAGAACATCCTATATAAATATACTAAAGTTCGATCATAAATCATTATTGAAAAAAACTCTTTTGATTTTAGTTACTATACATCGCGTTATTGACGTATAACTATTCTAACAAATAAATTAAATTTTTCCGTATTAAAAAGTTTCCGATTTAATTTATTTATAAGACAGGATAAAAGGCCTCTTCTATTTCAATACCACCAAAAATTGCAGATTAGACAAGGACCTGCATATGATCTAATTTTGCCGAATTAAAAAAAATATATTCAGAAAAACATTCCGTACACAAGGTTTGGTTCTCAACCTCTTACATCAATGTTCGGCAATGTGATCATGTCCTGATGTCTACTCTGCATTGGTTCGCGTTACGTAAAAGAGGTTTATGACCAATGCTGGCTATCCATTGTTCATCTGCCAGTCTTCAAGTCTGAACCTCAAGATAGTATTTAGGTTCCACCATGATAAAAAGTTTATAAAACTGATTCCAACATGATATCAGTCAGATATAAAAATTAAATCAATTATAGCCTTAGAAGGATGGTCTCAAAACTGTTACAAACTGCTAATCAATGGCCAATTTTCTCCCAATTATGGGTACACACTTTATAGAGGCTGGGTGGGACCTGAAAGGCTTCCAAACCACTGGGTTGACTCTCGACTTACAGTAGCAGAATATATAATTACCTGCTACAATCAGATTCTTGGAGTAAGTAGCACATTTGCTTACCACTGAGCCACGTCACTCCAATTTAATTATATAATAAACATATATTTTTAGCAAACATTTTTATATAATGGTTGATAGCTTGATTGATATATTTAAAAAAATAATTTATTAAATTAGCTTCTTAGCTATTTCGGCCACTAACTGTACAATAAATCAAAAATCTATTATACAGATTATATAGTTTATAGTATTTAATTGAAATTAAATTCAATATTAAGTAGCTCCTGTTTTAGTATTATGACATAGTTTTCAATATGCATAAAACAAAATAGATATGATATGAGGCGAGGGGAACATGCCCGGGGAACAGAAATAGTGATCCCTATCGAACTGTTTGAGAGAGCTGGAGAAGCCGCTTATTGAATCTATTTCGAGCTGCGGTCTCGGCAAGATGTGTGGATTGCTTGGATATATATGGTCCAGTTCAGAGCACAACTACTTCGGTTCCCTATATGAAGAAATTAATCTAATTTAATGAGAGTAAATTCCTCATATTCAGGAGGACAAAAATAATATAATCCAGCATAGGACTATTCAAAACCTTAGGTAATAGGGAAGGAATGAATCTTGAAGCTACATATCAGGGTACCTTTACAGAACTATGAATCCAACAGAAGTTGGCAAGGATCACATGGAGGTCCTAAGACCAAATGGTAAGGTAGCGTAGGATGACATGTGAAAAAGAAATTTTACAACAGCCATTTCGTGGTATAAGTGCAAAAGTCTAAAAAAACAAAACAACAAAGCTAACAGGAAATAGAATTATTATAATATATTTTCAATTCCTTTTTAAATAACACTTCCCATTTCAACAAATATATTGGATCATAATAGATTTGTGAATGGTTTGGGATTCACTTAATGAATGAAGGCCAATGTTATTTTGAATTATATACATGAAATCATTTTCGTGGTTAATTTTTTTCAAATATATGTTTTGGTGTTGATGCGGTTAATAAAGCTCAAAATATTATAAAAAATAGTTTTATTCCGTGTACTATAAGTTACTTTTCACTGAGAATATTTTGAACCAACATGACTGGTCCTCCGTTTTCCATTTATGTAGTTTTGAGTAATAAATAGTTTTAGACAATTTCAAATAAAAGACAAAAACATCGTTTTATCTTATTATTAAATAGTTGACATTTATTAGGTAAGAGTATTTTAACGGTGTAATCAGAAAGATTATTTTGATAACTTAATATCCTGATGAAACCTGCTCGAATTTATTTTCAGAAATTATAAAATGGAAGTTAGGACAAAATGTTGTTTTTCTGAAATCCTACTGTTCTTCAACAATGTATATTATTACAGCTCAGCATTAATTTCATATTTCTCTTCCTATTTAGTCATTCTCTCTTATACATTCTTGTTTCAAAATTAAAGCATTTTGTATTTGTCTTTGGTACTAGTTGGTTCAGTCTTTTGTATTGTGATTGCTAGTCGATTCAGCCATTAGTACCATTAGTTGAATAAATAACTTTATATTTCTTCTATAAATCAGGATCATAATATTGCTTTCTTTTTTTTATTACATTTAAATATCATAAAACTCAGAGGAGATAGGTACGAGGGGCATGTATCTCAAAGGGATCCATCCAAGCCCAAAGGAACAATCACAAATGTTAAAGTTAAAATACTTAATTAGAATCAAACTGGAGACTAAGAAAGTATGTAACTGTCTTATACTGGAAATATGAATGTAAAAGCCGATCCCCATTATCTCTCAGCACAATCAAAATACATAATAAATTTTCCTTTTCTGCAATATTGACATTCGGTCTAGTTTTAAGTTATATCGATAGACAACTTCACAGATGTTATAAGTATTAATTTTATTATGACTATACTAAGAGTTATCAACTGTTTCATCTATGTCTGTACAAATGTTTTGATTGAAGCAGAAAATTACCAAAGCGATAAATAAGGAATTTTATATCCGGACGATTCTTACATTTTTACATTGAACTTCACATCGTTGCTTTGCTATGATAATAGCACATTTTACAAAAACAATTTTTTAATTGATATACGTACAGATCTATAGACTTTGCCTGTCACTAGGATTACTTTGTGGTAGCCCTGTAGAGAGGGGACTTTGGGTCAGTATGTAGGACCTAGTAAAGTAATAGATCCAATGCAAAGCAACTGCAATATATTTATGTAATCATACACTTATAATCAGTAGTATAATGTGACCTTTTAAAAGACGTAAATCATGATTTGTTATTATTATGGCACTACACTCCCTGCAAGAACCCGAGCCTCCTCCACAACAGCCAACCAATCTACAGGGTCTCTTGCTTTCTTCTTCCATCTGCCAACCTTCAAGAGCTTCAAATCCTCCTCCACATCGTCCAGCCATCTGATCCGGGAACGTCTTATTTTCCGTTTTCCATCCGGTTTGCCATAAACCATCTTTTTGGGAATCATTTCATCGGGCATCCCCTCAACGTGTCCTAACCATCTTAATCTTGCACTTTTTATTAATGCCACGATGCTGGGTTCCCCGTAAAAAATTTATCAGTTCCTCATTCCTTCTTCTTCTCCAGACTCCATTCTCCGAGACTCCTCTCCATATCCTTCTCAATACCTTTCTCTCCCAGGAGTTGAGCATCAGTTCTGCTTTTCTTGTCAAGGGCCATGTTTCTCATAGATCACTACTGGCCTTACGATGGTTTTGTACATGACCACTCTCATCCTTTTAAACAGAGCTCTAAAATACAGTATTTTCTGCAGTGAGAAATAGCATTTACTTCCTGCTGCAATCCTGGCCTCTATTTCGCTCTCTACTTTGTTATCATCTGTAACCAGGCTTCCCAGGTACTTAAACTGGTTTACAGAACTGAAACTGTGATCTCTGAACGTCACTCTGCTATTCTCTTCCTTATCCTCTCTTGAGCTTTTCATATACACCGTATACTCTTCATTTACCTTAAGGCTCAATTCATATGCTGCTTCTTCGAATTCCTGGAATGTTCCTTTCAATGCTGCTGGGGTTCTTGCGGCAATGACTACATCATCTGCATATGTTAATTGTTAAGACAGTCTATTGTAAATGGTCCCTGCTGGATTAGTTCTGATAAAAAACATGATTTTATTTTATTTATTTAAGTACTTATTTTCTTTAAGCATCTTTAACATCTTAGAACAATTGTGCTAACGTTCAATTTACGGTCGTGCCTGGTAGATGTCCTTTTCATGTTTTTTTTATTAATTGATTAATATTTAAGACACTAGAAGTAGCATTAAAAGATACGGGGCCCAACTTAACATTTTATCCAACTTGAGACCAACTTATTTGCTATTAACTTTGGATTATATAAAAATTTTCAATTCTTGTTAAATGACTCTGTAGTAAATTCTATATTCACTTGTATATATGCAATAGCAGTTTTTGTTATATTCTTAATAACACTGTTATTTTTTGTTTTTTTGCAAAATGGATGTTTTGTTTTTAGCCCTGTAATTTAGGCAAAAATAAAATAAGTTTAACTTATTCGTGCTTATAACTACTCCACTGACCGCACCTGGCCATCTTCTCATATTATGTTTTTATCTATTATTAGTACTAAATTATCTACGGTCAACAATATTCACATGTTAGTAATAATTGTTTGAACTCTTAAGTAAATAACCAGATGAGGGGACGTTTCGACACTTCCGAAACTCTGTGATATCAATCCTAACAGGTGTATCGAAACTGTTTTACCGATTCTCCACTGACTTTTTATTTTTTAATCATTAGCCAGTACAAATCACTTGTCACAACTTACAAGAATAACGTTATCATCTCATTAAAAAACTAATAATTACTTTTTTTTCCTAAAAAAAAAATCATACAGTAAAAAAAAGGGAATATGGCGTGAGGATTCCTTAGTAAATTAAGTATCGAGTGGGCCGCCCCCTCTGCTTCCTTCCTTTTTTTTCATCTCCCACCTGAATAAACAGAAAGGTTATTCTGTTAGTAACTAACCTACTTTAACCCTATTTTTCATTCCATGGGTCCACCAAGACAATAAATCAATCTGCCCATACCGGAATCGAATTCGCGCCGTTGCAGACTCAAGGTTGCTAAAGTCATGTCTCAAAACACTTGGCCAAAGCGGGCCCGTCCTTCCATAGGTAAAACTCATACCCAACCACAAAATAATCCCTTTGCATCACCTATATAGAATACAACTGAATGAATCTAGTTGCTAACTTGTTCCTGCACCCATGAGTACACCTCTAATGATCTTTCTTTGAAATTATGGATACTACTTGTACCTATAGCTGTATAATTCGGCCAAAGAGCAATATCTTCGACAGCCAACTGCCAGTCCTGGCCCAAATACAATTCTTAGACAAATTTAAACCCAGCTTGTTGTCCACAGGCGCCGTTACATAAGCCCCAACTAGTCGAATAGACTTGAGAGCCAAATTGCGAATATATCACTCCCTGGCTCAGATCTAATCGGCTAGTTAGGCTTGCGCATTCCCGGCCGATACTGAATAAATGAAATGCCACACTCCTAGATAGCATTGCCGAGTCCAAGACAGGCTTAAAAAAACAATGTAATTAAGACCTTGTTTTTCTGGAAGCCTGTGTTGGCAGGATGTCCTTTTTTAATTTTCTTAGATGAGAAATGAAGTCAATAACCTTATGTTACTTTTTTAACTATAGAGTTATTTATCTAATTACTGGGGCACAGGAGCGGGTAGGAGAGAGAACAAGAAGGGAAACTTTTCGTCCCCTGATACAATATTTTTGACAATTCAAAGTACTAGAAATAACAGATTATTATGAATTATGAAATAGAAAGATAAAAAAATAGATATTTTAGAACAGATAGATTCATCTTACATTCCTGAAAAAATATCTAGAAAGTAAAGCGGCCTCTCAGAAACAATTGACTATTGAATAGACAATTTTGTATGTACATACTCACATTTTTAAAATTAATTTGAGCCTTAAAAAAATTGAAAGCTGTGCTTGAGACTGTATTTTTTTAGCGTTTCTTGTACAGATTTATTGTGTATTTGGACATGTAGGAGTAGTATATGTTCATGTAATCTTGGCACCGTTCATAAGTTGTACATACATGAGTAATTTAATGCTGTTAGAAAACGTTAGTCAGTGTATAGGGTCTTGTCGACAGTCTTTTATTTAGTGATTGAAATATTTGCATTTTCTGGATATATATCTTTTTAGGAGGTCCATAAATTTGGAAAGGAATAAATTAATTCTTTTATGTAGTATCGAATATAATTGTATCGAATAAAGTCTTAGTCGAGAATATATTTTACGTTTTGCCTTGATGCCTCTACAACTTTTTATTAGAATCCTATTAATTTACTGTATTTTCTAGCGGTCTCTGGTGAGTATTTATGTAAACTCAAGGGCAAATTTCGTGATAGTGGAAGTATAGCATTGCCTTGCATATACTTGAAAATTAATAAATTTGTGAAATAAGAAAGTTATTCATCGTAATCTTTGCTCCTAATAAGACAAATGGGTCATATTCTAGGTTCCACTACAGCACAACATGCTAAATCACTCTCCACTAGTGCATTCTCATTTCTGTACTGTTCATTGAGTGTAACTATTTACTACCTGCCTCCATTATCATATTTTTTAAGAGCCATTATAATATTTTTTCGAGATACATTAGAGCTAATAACCTTTAGTGTAATGCAGACGGTGGGCCAGAATATAACAAAGAGGTAAACGTTGTTTGATGCAGTCACAATTTAATAGTTATTTTAAGATTGATGGACTCTATTTTATACAAGGAGACTTGGTTATGCGACCAGTCTCACTAACATAAATATCCACTAGACACTGAGCCTTGTAATAAAATAATTCTAAAAAAAAAAAAAATAATATTTTTAAAACACGCTGAAAGTGTTATTGGAAATATTGTAAAATAATTAGTTGAATCGAAAAATAAACAGACAAGCCCGATGGTCCCTAAGGTATTTTCAGGTGAAAGAAAAACTTTGAGACCCACAAAATGAAGTTCTCTGGAACCAACTCAATTTAGTTATAGTTCTAACACTCTAATTCAATGTGGAGAAGCTAGAGACGTGTACGACACCTTAAAAAGATTCTTCGGGCAGGACGACATCTGGATTGAACTTTACCCCACTTTAAATATATAGTTCTTTTCTTTATGCTGAAATCCAGCTTATATGATCCAATCGGGACCGCCTGAGATGCCATAATTAATATTTATATTTATAGAATAATCGATTTATTTTAATTGGTAAACATTATATAAATCTTTCTCCTGTAAAACTTTGAATAACAACAAATTAAAATAAGTAAAAGAAAAAATCTATATGTCTTACACATTGTTTAATATGTGCTGATAAATAAACATAATGGTTGAATATATACATTTTAACAGCGGAAAGAAAGAAGATGATAATTCTCAAATAATTATTATTAATCAGTTTATCTTTACAAACATTAATCTTTTTTTAATAGTTCCGAACATTAAACTGCAAAAATCATTCTAGTACTCAATAAATTTTGTTATGTATTTTTTTAGCTTAATTCAAGGTAAAGATGTTTTTTAATTGAGAGATTTTTTATTAATAGTTAATATAAGTTTTTGAATCTAACTGAAATCCTGACCAAAAATCTTTTCAGTTCATTTCAATTTTCCTCTATCAAATAGTTCTTATAAATCAACATGTACAATAAAATTTTAACTTATTTAAATGAGACGCTTCCTTAATAATTTTTAAATAATTTACTTTCCAGAAGTGATTATTTTTAAAAAACTAAAAATCTTAAATTGTGTAATTTATTTTACTATTTATAGATGGCCCCCTACGTTACCCACATCACAAATAAAATAACGGACAATAAACTAAGACAAAATTTAGACAGATTCCAGCGTAGGAGTTACTCGGTTGTGTAAATAAGGCGATTTTTCATTATACAGTTTGTAATGTTTAAAATAATATTTATAACCAAAGAGCATTAGGGCGGATGCCAAGAATTCAGTAATCTGTGCTGGTCACCAGACTCAGTATGTCAGTGGAGTTCCCTTTTGGTGACTAAGCAGCTTTTTTATTATAATTCTTCGGATATTTTAATTTGTGAGATTATTTTATCTAATTAGCATGAATATAACTCTGTATTTTTATATCAAAAGTAAGTGGTAGATTATTATTTACATATAATAGGATTCAGTGTTTTAACAGCATTCTTAAATTCCGTTATCATTTTCTATTAAAATCTAAATTATGAAGATATTTACAGAGATTAACCAACTACTATTGGCAAACATTGCAGTCTCCCACAATTAGTGACGATAGCTGATAGTGATTAAAGTAACTATTCATGTATTATATACTGAAAAAAATCAATTAATAATTAGAAAAATAGTTATGAAAAAATAAAATTAAAAAAACATAATTTTTAAACTAACATAATATTTGAACCACTAGCCCATTTTCGACATATACAATAATATTTAAAAACAGTCTTAAATATAAAACAATGTTTGCACTCAATAAGAAAAAATCCGAACTAAGTTTTAATTTTAGGAAGTAGAAAGAGGCTCAGCAGATTTCAACAGCTTGACAGTACGCATCTCACTGTACTGGAATATTATGAGGAAATGGGCACAACAATAAACAGTGTGCGTTACAGTGAGATGCTTACTGCCAAGCTAAAGACTGCAATTCGAAGCAAACGTCGAAGACTGCTGTCAAAAGGTGCTGTGTTGTTGTACAATGCCCGTACTCATACTGCTGAAACGCTCAATAAATTTTTAAGTATTGGCTCATTCTCCATATATTTCCGATATTGTCCCTGCTGACTATCCCTTGTTTGGTCCACTCAAAGAGGCATTAAGGGGCGGTCGATTTACCTCGGACGAAGCAATGAAAGAAGCGGTGCATTCCTGGCCCAACCGAAAACCTTCTTTTATGAAGGCATCATTTGTTCATTTGTGCAAGCTTCAGTACAACGATGGAACAAGTGCGTTAAAAAACAAGGGGACTATATCGAAAAATAATGTACTCATAAGTTTCCTATTCGAATACAATAAAATTTTATAATTCATTATTTATTTATTTTTTTGCTATTCAATTTATAATTTTAAAATGATAAATTTGAGTAACAATAACAGTAACTATGAAAATGCTTCTCTAGAATAAACTTGTTATGGAGAAATTCAGTGTTATTTTTAAAATTAGATCCCCACTCCACCTCAAGCCCAATATTCAATATTCTTATGTCTGACTTTGTTTTAAGATAAAATTTAAAACATTTAATTTTTTTTTAAATATATAATTATATTACGTTTATATATTATTTTTAATAAAAATCAAACCAAAATCTATTGGTCTGATCTTCATATTGATAACATCATAACTACGTATTTTTAATAAAACTTATTGATGTTTTTCTACATTGATTTATTAATTGTAAAATACAGTTTTGATTAATAGTAAATTCGTAAGTACGCACGATTGAAAAGTTAAGCTAAAGAACATGCTCTGTGAAATTTTAGGGAAAGTATTAAAAATAATTTTTCTTGAAAAAAAATTTTAAAAATATAATGATCAATAATAAAATGTGATAATAGGATAAGACAATTAAGAGATCTACAGGAATAAGAATGGATCTCCATTTTTCAAGTTTTTTTTTTTTGTTCCAGTTAGATCAGATTTCCACCAAATACAAAATAGCTCATTCTCATTTATCAATGCTAATATAGCAATTTAAAAAAAGGAAAAGAGTCAACTCAAACTGAAAATAATTTTTTTTTAATATATTTTTATTACCTTGTTCGAAAGTAGTAGTTTTAGAAATAATAACAAAAATTATTCATATTTTATCAACGTTTTTTATTAAAGCATAATTGCACTCAAACGTCCAATACCTACCCGGCCATCATCAAGGACAATACGGAATATGGATACCCCCGTAATAGTCAATTGCATATAAGACAATATTACCGAAAAAAAATTAAAATAAGAATCATAAGACGGACCAAAAAAAAGAAAACATACGGCATAGTTCAAAAACTAACTAAACCCGACAAAACTATTCAAGTTTCTAAAGATTTCTTCTCATTTACTACGCTTTTGTCTCGAAGAGGGACTACTACCTTAAATTTCGATACATAATGAAATTAATATACTCAAAACATGTAAGTCCAATGAGATCACCAACACTTAATTTATCCTTCCGTTTTTCATTGGCAGGCAATCACTCAGTTTTTCAATTTCATGCGCTTTTTAAAATATTGCTCGTCTTAACTCTCTTAAAGTCTCCTCTTCTGGTTTTAAACAAATATTTCGAAAGTGATATAGGATCGTCGCTCCCTGGGGGTCTTAGTGGGCGGGAAGGATGGCCTTTTTTTTTCTTCTGAAATTGTGACATGTTGTATATTGACCATCCTTCAATTATTAAAATTATTTAAAGTATTCAATATTCAATTATACCTAACTGCTAAATTATTCAATTATTAGTCCAGTTTACAAAAGAATCACTTAAAATAATACAAGTTTATCAATTATTTTATTAAATTACGGCTAATTAATTATAGCTAATTAAATTTGGACTCTTCAAAATCATTTGAAGAAAAACTATTTAACTGTATGGTAATCTTATAACAAATAATTGTTTCATGATTCGATCTTAGCTGTGGGTAAAACAGATCCAGGTTGCCACTAATGAGCTGTCCGTATTTGGAACCCTAAACTATTTTAATGTAAACTAATAAAATAAACTATTTAGCACGAGGTAAGAGATAGTGGCTGACTATTTTAGTAAGAGAAGCTCGCCATGTGTGCGCAAGCCGGTTATTTTTGCAGCGGGCGTTTATAGGAACTTGATTATTTTTTCCGAAAGAACATTAATGGATTGAGGTTCAATAGAAGAATCTATTAGTTGTAGATTATTATTTGAGATCAGAAATAAAATGGGGTTCAGTCTATTACTATAATTTTATATTAAATAGCTATAGTTATAGAAAACTCGGTTGAAATCCAATTCCACTTGAAATTAAATTATAGTTCATTTAGTCACTCTTAAATTAAACGAGGCAATTTTAAGTTTTCTTTTTCAAACTGTATGGATAATTTTCCAGTTATCCCTCAAAAATCATCCTCTATTTTATCTCCAAAATGAAATTTATTATCCATGTGCGAATCGATACGAAACCGCACGTCGTTTCGAGAAATTCGTGTTGTCGAAATTGTCGGTAGTATATTTAGCCTATTGAACGTAAATTCCTCCAAATGTTCTACCCTCCTGTCTATTCCTCTATTTCACTTCTAGAATGTCATTAAGCAATTTAATGAAGAAAGGACAGCCTAACTCACTCCTATATTTTAATAGGATTTATTCTTAATGTTCCATTTTAAATGTTTTATTAAATTTTATACTAGCCTTCTCTTGAATTATATTATTTGCCTGTTCCACGCACAAAATTGATTGTCATTCGAAATAGATACGCAAAAATCAAACAGAGCTAATCATAAAAATAAAATAAGTATGACCCATTAAGGGTCATGGGTTCATTACTTTGTAAGGAAGCACTGTATTTAGAACAACGGTTTTACAAGGAGGAAATTTTTTCAAGATCACGCTCAACCACCAGATTTTTCCAAAATTAAGGGTACTTACTTTATAAGGTTGAGTAGACTCCAGTAGAGCTCCTACACTCAACAGGATTGACCAACAACTACCATGTAACAGAAAATAATTATTGGGACAGATTCGAAGCCCGGTCCTGGCATTATGGTGGCCCACCACGTTGGAACCACAATGATGTTTCAGCAACTTATAATTCTATAGGAATATACCACAGCCATCTAGAAAAATCGGACATATGAGAACTGTGAGAACTTCATCAGGAAGTGCGAAAAGTCTTGCCTTCCAATTTTTAGTAAAAAAATAATCATAAGAATCTTTTGAAATACATTATCTTATAGTTACTTCTAGGTACAAAGAAAATAAAAGTTGTTTTTTTCTAGGCCACTCACTAGTCCAATATTGTTTTAGCCTGAGCTTTTTTTTTTTTTTTTGCCATTCAACAAATGGATGACTTATATGCGTGGTTGAGACTATTTCAGTACGTTCACTTATTCAAGTAATTCTAGTTCTATGAGAAAGCATGACGGTCTATAAAGTTGTGTTTCGCCGTTTTTAAACATTTCTTCTGCCTTTTCTTTATTATTTTTTTTTTTTATAGCTTCATACTATGATATGCTTCATGAAAACATAATCATTTTAGTTTTTCTCGTATAAGGTACCTTCGTAAAGTGGAAGGAAGGACACAAGATAAAGTACGGAACAGTACCATATGGCATAACCTCAGAGTCAAACCGGCCGAGAGCATCCTAAAGGAAACAAGCTAAGGTGGTTCTGACACTTCCTTCGGATGAACCAGGAAAGAACTGCCAGGAAGACTTATGAGAGGGAAGAAGGCCAAGAGGAAGACCGCGCATTTCCAGGGAGGCGAGTGTTAAAGAGGCGTTTAGGAGGTGGGATATGGACTGGAGTAGAAGGAAATGGTCTTAGAACGAGACATCAGGTCCAGACTCTGCAAATGGTAATCCCAAACTATGATAGGGTAAAATGATTATGATGATGCTTGCGGAAAAATACTTCTTTTGGTCAGGGTTATTGATCTAAGATATCAGGGTAAAGGACTTGGGGCTTATTAACTATATTTATGATATTGCCTCATATAAGAATTTTTTTAGGTGATCCATAATTTTTTCTTTAACGAATAGACTATATTCCCATGATGATACTGGATTATTGCCTCCTGGAAATGTTAGAGACCAGCAATCGGCGATCACCGATACCAGCATATTTAAAACTTTAATCTTTACATTAATCCCGATTCCAATGTTTAAATAATAATATCACATAAAATATACAAGATCATAATATAATTTCATAATCTTCAACAAGTGAACAATAAGTAGCTTACTGGACACACAACCATCTACAAAAAGATACCATAAGTCAGACAATAATAAATATAAAATATCTGCAGCAATTATAAATAGTAATATTTGTAAATCGTACTCTTCAGTTGTAGATTTTCATTAATTGAAACAAACTAAACTAAAAGCTGGATAATGCGTCAGCGATTGGAGGTCAGGAAATCAATCTGCTCTTTGTAAATAAACCTTGAAAATACATTCATTTAGGCGTCCCGGGTCATTAAGCCTGTTTGTATTTTTCAAACAACCAATATAACAAAACTTGATATATGTAAGAGTTTCTTAGAATGGGAGGAAATCCGTCTTTGTAAACGAGAGTCGAATAAAATTAGAAACTAAAAAAGCATTCGTTACTGAACTTTTAATTTATAAAATTCATAGAGTTAATATTCGTGAAGTAGTTATTGAACCAGAATAATGAATATTCGTAATTATGTATGTTGGTTATTGTACAGTAATTTATGAATTTTCTTAATTGATAGTAAATAACAAAGAATGTATAAAATATTTTATATTTACTCGACCTCAAAATTGGACCAAGTTATTATGCTTAGAACTAAATCTAGTACAAGTACAGATGTTATCCAACAAAAAACATCTTGGAGCGGAAATGCCGTCAAAACGCAACACCACTGACGCATGTTTACCTGGGCATTTTGACAAAATACATTCAAGCCATATTTATCATAAAGTACATTAAATGGACTAGCTCTGCTCATTTAGTATTATCGTTTCCTTTTAAACCATGGATTTTTTGAAAAAAATAATTTTATTTTTGAAATAATTATAAAATTTTACTTATTTACGATAAATGTTAACTACTTGCTATACTACTTATACTTATAGAAATAAGTTTAAGTAACATGATATAAAAATTTAAACATCAAACCATCAGCATGCCTTCATCAATGCTAATCCTCCGAAAATAAATTTCATTGCCTTCATATTTATACTATCCCTAATAGCAGTAATTGTATGAGCAACTAGTTTTACAATCGTACAGAAAAATCTTCCTGTAACCGTCAATTTAAAATTATTATGAAATTTTGTACATACTTTTCTCCAAGGGTGACAAGACTCTTGCAGTAGCTCTCCAGTTTCAGGCATAAAAAATCCGCGTGTCATCCCCATTGACCAAACTAAACTTTTCTTGCCACAAAGATTGTTTGTTAGCATCTTCCTCACTTTCATCTGTCCTAACAATATGTCAAACCTTCAAAGTCCCGCCAGCTTCATTATCTTAACTACAACAAAACAAGAACATTACAAAGATTATAAAATAATAGTAAAAACTGAATTGACTTAAGGACTAGAAATGTAGAGTGCACCTAAAATTCATCAAACGCATTCATAAATTGATATGTACAAATGTATTTAAATAAAACTATGTATTTTTACAGGCATGTAGAAAAACTATCCCTTGGTTAGTTTGGTGAAGAGGCCACCCTTCCCCGCCCAGAAAGTTGACTTAGCGCAACTGATAAACAAAAGTGTGAATTCCTCCTCAGGGAACCACCTCCATAGGAGGCAGTAAACAGCATGTTGGATCAGTACATTTTAGTCTTATTTTTAAAAAATTATATTTTTATTCTATTTCACCTCTACATTCTTTGATCTCTCCTGCTTCTTAGACCTTTTCTTCCTTTCGTATGGACCTACAGCAAGATCCTCTAGGACTTGGAATCCACATCACGACCGTATACTAGTTACCTACAGAGTGAAGATTCCTTTGTGCAAGAACCTACAGATAGTTCCTGTTGGACTCGGTAATCCCATTCACGACCGTAGGCTGGATCCCTACGGGGTGAGTTTACTATCCTGCGAGGATTTAAGACTAATTCCCGTAAAACACATCCTGTCATAAACCTCCTAACCTATATGATCATGCATTGACGAGGCTTTTTGATGTAGAGTACCTCTCATCTTCAATTGAAGTAAGATCTAATGAATTAGACACAACCACCTCGACACAGCACTGAAAGATGCGGTTTCCTCCGTTTTCTTTAGATATCTCTCTCTGAAAACGAATCAAAAATTCTTCATAAAACCAAAAGCATGACTTAAGCTTAAGCCGTAATTTAGTAAAACAAATTCAACTGTTTCATAAGTAAAATAAGGCAAATGTCTCTAGTATTATTTTAATCTAAAGAAACGAAATAGAAATCTACAGAATATTTTTTACAACCCAAACTGTACAACCAATACACGAACATTTTGATAGTTTCCTACATGCAAAATAAATAAATTTATACTATGAATACTTACTATGCAAGTAATTGCTGTTGTTTTTTGTTATCAATTTTTGGCAGAATTAGAGGTTTTTCATTAAATTATTTGATTTCCTTTAATGCCATTAACACATACGAGTGTATGCATTTATAATTTTAAATTATTTCAAAACAATTTTTGTACAAGAACTCCTAAAGAGTAGAAATATTTTCTCATTTTTTTTTTTTTTAACCTGTTCCTACCGAACGCTTGAAAACAAGTTCTGGTGTGTATATATCATTCACAGTTGGTAAATGAAGGTCTATTAGTGCCAAAAATAAAAAGTTTGAACAAACCTTCACCGCCTTTCCAATAACATTTCAACTGTTCTCCTTTTCCACTATCCAGATATTTTCGAAGGTCATATATTTCTTTCTAGAGGGGGCATCAATTGGATCTGGGTCCAGTGCATATTTATCACGGAGACTATTCAGCCAGGATATTTGGTGATTTACTTCTCATAGAGAAACAAATCTGTTTGAGAAAACCTCTTGTCTACTTTTGTTTACTATTGAAGAATTTGTTAGTTCTGTTTCGTGGATGTTGTGAGATTTACGATAACGTTCTTCTGTTGAATGGAGGAAGTGTGGGTTATGTTTTTTTCCTCTTTCGATTAATAAAGTATTATGTATTCATTTTAGAGGTTCATTAATTACACTGGTTCGCGGCCAAAAATATGCATGAAATATTTTAGCTAAATTACGTTTTGAAGAACCCTGAATCCGAAAATGATCTTAATTTTATTCTATCATGCACCATTTGTTGCATAATAAGTTAGGCATATAATTTTTACTACTGTGAAACAGAAATATTTCTTCTCCTTTCTTTACAAGTTCCGTCAACCTCTCCTCCTTCCTCCTATCTATCAGTTCCTGCACTTTACCGTAAGATTCTGCCAAACAAACATTTATTTCCTTAGCCATTCTCAAATAGGAAAACATTACACGCTATGGAGAAATTCTTACTCACAGTTATTTTTAGTGGTCTATAACTGTTAATGTAATTTTTACTCATGCTTACATTAACCGGATTGTGTGCAACAAATATTTTCGATAGACTAATTCCTACTCATGTTTAAATGTTATCATTTATTTTGTTGTATCTTTTATTGTGATTGATTTCATCAGTAATTTTTTTTCAAATAAATCGTAAGGAAGGAGAAAAAGAATACCAGTAAATTAGAAGTCGAGGAGGTGATATGTAAGATGGGTGCCAATGACCTATCATCATTCCATAAAGAGGAAGAAGATAACTTTGAGATCCTCTGAGAGAACGAAGACGAAGTCATAAGCAATGAGATTAAAAATAATAAAATAAAAGAACCGAAAGAGTACAGTAAAAAAATAATAAATAAAGTTATTGCAAACATTATTTTGAAAGGGAACAGAGGCACTGATCATTAGGAACCATTTATATTGCACATAATCCTCTTTTTCAGCCATTGCATCTCATATTTACGTTCATTAGAGTTTGATTTGGAATTATTAAGATTAAAGCCATTTTCAAGACAAAATAGTGGGTAATTTTGGCAATAAGAGAGAAAAATTATGTTAGATGTAAAAACGACATTTGACCTTGAGTCAATTATGTTATTTTATTTTATTCTTTACCTTAGTTATTTTCTTATTTTGCTCTTACTTAATTAATTTAGCTAACATAACTTATTTACGAGGTGTATATGCTATTTTATTGCATGTAAAAGATTACATTCTTGAAAATTATGCTTAGATGCGATAAGGAATCTACAGTAAAAAATACTCAGTTGTGTTGTGCAGCCGACTTTTTTGCTGCCTAATTTTCATTAGTGCCAAGAAAATAATATTCGAGAATAATTGAGATCAAAAGAATAAAAATAATGTAATTTCATGAACACACGAAAAAGTATACATTGAATGACTTAATATAAATTATAAGAAATAATAATACGAAGTTAAATAATAAATAGGATTTTATGTAATGGTCTATTTTATGGTAATAAAGCGAAAAGGGATTAGAGAAATAAATGAGAACAATAAAAAAAAAGAAAAAAAGGTGATATAAAAACAGAAAGATAAAAAGAAATGAGAAGTATGTAGATGAGCAAAACAAAAGATTTTCGCCAGTTAGCAGCAGAATGTTTAGATTATCGGATGTTTATTAGACATTTCTATTATGATTTTCTCTTATTTTTCTTAGGCCCCGATGGAAGTCATTATTCATATCCTTTCAATAACTTTAATGTTTCATGTTAATATTTTAACTTATACCGCTTTAATTTGTTTGCCTTCATATTTTCTTAAGAATTCAACAATTTTTCTTATAATAATATTTTTTTGAAATCCCTCTTTTCTCGATGCTGATGATGGCCTAAATCCATAATTTACGTTGGCTCATGATACTAAGGTGTTTCAATAAAGGATTACGAAGAGGTGTTTTAATTAGAGAGAAGACCTATGATGTGATAGATAGTCTATAAGTTCTAAAAGAATATTTTCTTCAGATCTTTAAAAATAATTTTAATTTAGTATTAGAAGCCAATTAAAAGAATGGATTTTTATCTAAAATTATTTATTTTTAAAGGTTAAGTTGTGTATTTACTGAGAATTATTTATATCTACGGAGCAAAACTTTAGCACATGGTAGTTAATGATTTTGAAGATTAATTTTAGTAACCATACATTTTTTTTAACAATTGGATCTCTTCGCTACTATTTTAATTATTTTTTATTTATGTGTCTGGAATGAATATTTGTATTTATCCCAATTTTGAAAAAACAAAACAAAAAAAAACGCATCTAAAAAAAAATATTTTGGAAGTTAAAGAGTTACTTAAATATTTGACCGGTTGTATATATAGCTTGGAACAGTCTAAAGATTTATGGGGTCACTATCTGTAATAATGGAAATATTTCTGGATACTGATACTCATCCAAAATATATTTATTAAATTATAGATATTACATTATTGCTAGTCATTTACAGAGAATGATTATTATAAGAAAACTATAGCTATAGAAGATGCAGGCGGAAGGTATAGATTGCGAATAGGAGAAGCAGAGGGCATTGTGCCATCCGCCTTATTTAGCAACGGGATCGGCGGTAGCACCTGCCCTTGGGCCCCCTCCACCGCGGGCCGTCTGTGCTAGGGTACCCGGGGTACGGTACCAAGGTTTGTCGGAGTACTCATACAAGGATTAGGGTATTATGTACCTGTTTCGATTCCATAGGTAATAGACTTAGTAGTATTAGCAAGTCAGGAGGTATCATCACTTTAAACTTATCAGAATAGGTTTAAAATAGGATATAGTTAGAAATTCAAGATCCATATTTGCTAATTCTAACTATAATATTGTCTGGACAAGTACTAAGCAATCCTTCATAAAGATTCAATTTTATGCCGGATCTATATATGAATATATTTATAATTTTCTTCTTCAATCGATTCTTGGTGCCAAAATACTCACTGAATAGGAAATATTATGCTATAATTTATACTATAATCATAATATATTACAATACAATAATAACCATTACATTATATTAATGTAATCAATTTAATTCATATAAACTGATATACATATACTGATAAATGCTGTAATTTTCAGAATCTTGAGAATGGTTCTTAGAAGCTGAAAAGTCGATGTATGATCTGGATGTATTATAAGTAATAAATGCATAGATAGTGGCCTGATTTGTTTTTATTTACTTTAAGTATAGTCATCGTTAGTAAGTAACTAAAAACGAAGTGATAATGTTTAAATTTTAAATTGTAAATAATTCATAAAATTAGCCGTTTGAGAAATAGCTATGTAACTCCATATCATTAATTTCTATTTTTGTTTCTTCTTTAATCACTTATCCATGAAAAATCCAAATACAGTCATTAGATAGGCCACAAAAAAAATCTTTTGTTGAACTTCTTAATGGTCCGCAACTAAAGCCAATAAATAAAGGAAACCTACTGTTCTATTTAATATTCAAACGATGTCTGCAGAAAAAAAAAAAATGATGAATTTGTCTAGCTAGTATCAAGGGTAGTTTGAATCCGAATATTTTTAATATTCAATAAAGAAAAATTAACATTTAAAAATGAACCGTGTAATTCTAACTACGATATATCACTGCCACTTTTGTTTAAGATAAAAATATAGCGGATGTAAGATAAAATTACAACAAAAATTAAAATTGATTTTCTCATTTGATATTTTTTGTGCCTCCTCTCTGGACCGTCCTATACTTATCCATAATTTCAACTTTTCCAAACCAGTTATAGGCTATCTCATTTTTATTATAATTTCAGTAAACCAGTTGGCTATATCCATATCATATCCACAATCTAACTCATCGTATGTGCGTATAATATAAAACTAAGAATTAGAAAACATATTTTCCTTTAAAACAATATTTTACCTAAGTTTCGTAGGTAACTATGCAACCAACCTTTTTTTTTTTAACGTCCTGGTAATTTTTTCCAGTTCAGTTCTGAAGTTATCCTATATGTTATCAACCTGTTCTAAGCAGAGTGGGAAGGTCGAGTTTCCACTCAACGGGACAAAGTAAAGTTTACAAAATAAAAGTCGACCCACTCAGGTTGAACCCACACCGGTACAGACTCGAGGTTGCTAAGAAACCAACCTTGGGTTTTGCCATTTAGTGTTTATACTATGAAACAACATAATAATGATACGTTAATTTCATTTTAAAGAACTATCTGGCGGCAATATGTTATTTTTTAGTTTTATTCCTTTGTAATTCCTTTGTAATGTTATTTTTTAGTTTTATTCCTTCCTCCTCTATTTCAGAATCTTGAAATTCTAGGGTCGTATCGTTGATATTCCGTTTGGATTTCTCAAACCTTTTCTTGGTCACAGTTAGTTAATACTTCTGCTTCTTTCGTATCATTCTATAATAAAATCTATTCGATATTGAGATTAGAAGCTTCCACTGATTTTACACCCCCAAAGTCCTAAATCATTTTTTCTTAGAAATGATTATAGTTATAATTATTAATACAGTTAGTAGCTTATGAATATACTTTTGATTGATGGTTTATTATTCAGCTAATTTTGCATAGCTCACATAATAGGAAATGTCTATTTATTAAGTGGTTTAACGCCTTTCCCTTAAGGCATGAATGAGGCTACAGGTCAACAAACGCTGAAGTGTTAGGGTCGAGATTCAAAATTGTGCCCAAAAACGATTATTTGACCGCCATATTTTTCTAAAACACTCATCCACTTCAGCCTCTAAATACTTTAATGATCTTAACATTAAAGTTTGAGAAACCTTTTCTTATTTTAAGTGCTAATTTGATATTAAGAAATATCTGAATCTAACAAGAGGCAACATTTATACTGGAAGTTTATTTTAAAAAATCGTTACACCACAGGTACAGTCACGGAAGAAGAAGAATTAAATTTTTATTAGTTCAGTTATTATTATACTTTGAAAAATTACTGAGTAACATAGCTCCCGCATTAACTCATTGGCAGCCGTCCCGCCTATCAAGACCTACATCGAGGAATATTACACGCTCTTTGAAATCATTACATTATCAGATGGACTGTATTTATAGCCACTTTTAGGACTTAATTTGTGTTAATGAGTATATATTTCGATACAGTAACAAGGTCACTGGGGATCAGATACAGTAAACTAACGGAAAAATCAATAATAATAAATCTGTGGTCAATCCTATTACGAATCAGAAAAGAAACACCTAAAAACTTTTTAAAAAATATTAATCTTTATAGTATCAATAAGGTTAGTGTGTTAGGTAAAGGCAAAATTAGTAATTTTTCTATATATTTTCCATTTATATTTATGTTATATTTATTATGCATACATAAGGAAAATACAAGGACATTTGTGTGGTAAGTTGGACAACCATGTTTTGGCCTATATATACACACATATTTTGGTATTGGTATTAGTACAAGAGCCGGGAAGAAAAAAAGGCAGTTTTCTCACCCCGATTTTTTATTACTTTATTGAAAACTATATATAATTAATAGTCACAATTGAGTCTGCCAAGTATAGGTAGAGAGAATAAAAAATGGCGGCTGTTTCAAAACCTTTAAAAAACATTAATTTTTCATTCGGAGCTCTATATCTTCAAAACTACCAAAAACACTAGAAGACCTAAGACTACATTATTTAAGGAGGGGTAAATTTTCTGAAATATTAGCCCTAAAAGAGCAATTTACGTCCAATAATTCTCGAGATATAGCTTTTTAAAAAGCAAAATTTCTTAAAAATCTACAGAAAGATTAGTAGTTAGTTAATTTATTTTGATAAATCTATATCTTAGGAACTATGTAACGTACAGATGTCGATTAGCACTCAAATTAAAGCAAGTATAATATGAAGAAGTTTATGACCTTTACCTTCGTAGGAATAGTAGTTTTCATGATATTTGCTAAAATAAATTGGTTTATAGTTGTTCGGACAATAAATTTGATTTATGAAAAACTTCATTTCAGAAACCATTTGACGTACAGATGTCTGTCGGCGCTCAAATTAAAGCTAGTTAAATTTACCATAAAATAGTAAATAATGTTTATCTTTGTAGGACTAGTAGTTTTTTTTTTTTTTTTTATAACAAAAATAAAATGACAAAATAAACCCTCAAAATGTTAATTTCTAGTTGTTCTTATGAAATATTGGATTTTTGAAAAAATATATCTCTAGACCCATAAGACGCTCATATGTCTGCCAACACTCAAAATAAAGGAAATTTAACTTACTATAAGTAGTTTATGACACTTATCTTCGTAGGGGTAGTAGTTTTTATGATATTCACATATGAATATAAATTTAGCAAATAAAAATTTGTCCAAACTATTATAAATCAATTTATATTAGCAAATTTCATGAAAACTATTACTCCTACGAAGATAAACATAATAAACTACTTTATAGCTCATTAAACTAGCTTTAATTTGAGTGCTAATAGACATCTGTACGTCAAATGGTTTTTGAGATATAGATTTTTCAATATGAATTCACTAACTACTGATCTTTTAATGCAACATATTTATGAAATGTTGCTTTTAGGGCTCATATTTTAGCAAATTTACTCATCTTTAAATGACGTTCTCTCTTAGGTTTTCTTGTGTTGTTCCTACTTTTTAAGATATAGAGCTCCGAATGAAAAATTAAATTTTTTTATCGCTTTTAAACAGCCGCCATTTTTTATTCCCCCGACCTATACTTGGCAGATTCCTCAATTTTTACTAGGAATTATACACATTTTTCATTAAAGTAATCGAAAATTGGGGTGAGATAACTGCCTGTTTCTCCTCTTGGGCTCTTGTACTATATTAGCAGCTGGTGAGAGGGACTATTCTTCGGCAAGTGACCCTAGTGGTCGTTTTTGCCAACCCTCGGCGGTTACTGGAAGTTCCCGCCGCGTACTAACCAAGGAGAGAGTGTCAAGATCTATTTCTCGGGAAAATGAATATTAACTGCTCCAGGAGGGATTCGAACCCACAATGTACCGATCTGAGCGCTCTGGATCTCAAGCCTCAACGCGCACAGCTATCCCGTCCCTTATATGCATATAAGTTTCTACCAATTAAGTGAGGTGAACCGTTTGGACGAGGAGGGCGTGATATAGGTTTGAAAACTCGAACCATATATTTTATAGTTCAAAAATGTCAGAAATAGTCACGGGTCTCGAGCCTAAAGTAAAGCGCTCATCACAAGGACTAGAGGGAGGGACTCATGATAGAGAAGCGTGAAGCCTTGGAATGCTTAATACAGAAAGCAGTAAGTGGGTTTACAACCCGGGTTGTGCCAAGACACAATAAATTTTGTTCAGGTGTGTAAATCTGGAGATGTCCATGTTTACTTACGAATTCTCTTAAGCACAATTAAATGGAGTAGTTTTAATAATTAGATTTTCGGAGAGGGTTAGATTATTATTCAGACCCCTTTGTCATTGCTTTCTAAACTTTTTTACCTTTTGTCGAATATATTATTCCTTGGATTTTTATACAGCACAATCAAGACAATTTTATATCGCGGTATTTTATTGTATACTCACCATAATTTATCGCAAAATTCACATTCAATGCTTATCAACTCGATTTTTCCTGATGTTCCTACAATATGGCCGCCGATATCAAATCGCTTGAAATTATTATTCTCAATGCGATAAGGAATCAATCACTAACCAAAGCCAAGTTCCTAAATGTAATTGTCTCTTAAAAATCCCTTTTACCAGATTATATAATTTCATTCCTTTAACAACGAACTTTTGTAGAACCACGATATCTAAATTTTATCAATTAAGCTAGTTCATGACTGCGTTCTAACCTATGGCAAAGGGTTTGGCATCTTTTATCCCATCCAAACGGCTCAATTTATCAAGAATTTCAATTGACCATTTCCATACCCCCATCCATGAACGCTTCCCTACGCGGTAATGAGATCCGTACAGTGAACAAAAAAACTTATGATAAATCATAACCTACCGTGTGTACTGATAAAAATTAGGAATAGCAAAATAAAACTTTTAATTACTACGAATAAAATCATTTCAACTAAGTTAAAATTTACAACTGTCCTTAAGGTTCATCATCTTAATACTGTCCCTGTCAACATAAAGCCGGAATGTTTGGCTTTGTACCAGTCTCTTGCTCATCCTCAACACAAGTCTCTTTTCTGTAGTTTTATTTTTACCAGTTCTGAGATTGTCTTCGAATGGACGATGGGTGTGGATTACTTATCAATAGTAAATAATTAATTTATTTTTTCTAAAGCTATAACTATTAATTAAGCAACTGATCTGGGTTGATATGCGTATTAGTCTTGTATTGTTGGTGACACAAGGAAATTCGACAAAATCATCTTTTTTAATTTATTATTAAGGTCAACTATCTCTCATAATTATTATTAAGGTTCTTTTTTAATTGTTTAGCAGATCAAACAAACCTAAATTATGGTTCATAATTAGAAATTTTTTGGTATTTCCAGAGGTAATATTTAGTAAGCAGATATATGGAACCAGAAAAGTTTGTTGTCAAAAGCGTAGATGAGATTATTCTGCTTGATACCCGAAATTGGAAGGCATCTACAAGTCGACAAATTTGGACGTCGGCGATGAAACTGGCCAAGTCTTATTTGAAAAGTAGTGCATAATGATAATAATTTATTTTATAAATCAAAATATTTATTGATCAAAAGTCTTGCCAATATTTGAATAGTTAATTTCCTTTTTTTTATCAGTAAATCCAATCACCCGATTGTGCTAATGGCGTCTTCACCTATACATGTATCTATGTAAAAGATAGATTATAATATGATAGCTGAACTCCTTCTCCACAGTAAAAACTGTATCAACAACTATTATACCCGTATAACTACAATAGCTATATTTTATAATAGTTCCCAGCGACCCATGTGGGTCAATAGAGGCTTGATTAATAATTGGAGCATGAAAAATTAAGTTATATTACAATAATGACACAATTCATTCCATTAATGGATACAATAGTTAAACAGCATGAAAAATTGCAATAGCTTGTATAAATTTAATTGTACGCAGATTCCCATTTTTAGTCAATTTTTCAATGTTGCAGCATTAAATTAAATTTTATTTTTCAAACAGTGCTCTATTCGTTATTAGTAAACATTTTAAAGGTCAGATAAAACCACACCAAATTATTTAATATCCTTCTAGTAGAATTTTTGTGTTCTCAATCCCAAATGGAAATCAACCCCGTCTCCATAAATCTACCAATACTCTTAATAATTGAACATTTAAACATATGGAATTGCAACCACAGAGTTATATTGTCTTTTGTTTTAGTATCAGAGTTTAGTTTTTTTATTGTTTCAATCTGCTTCAGTGTCAAAGATGTACTGCATGTTTCACAAAATTATTGGTGGTAACACCACATTTAATAATTAATTTGTAAGTAGTCCTATACTGCCTAACCATCATGGTTGGTGTTCAAAGTTTTACATTTTTTGAGGGAACGTCCCAGACTGGATGCAAACCGGTACCGCTAATAGTATTCATGTTGGTAAGACTGTGCCTAACCACTGAGCTACGAGAGGCCCCAAAAAAAGGGTATTTATACTTGTGGATGTATGTATTTATGACGGAATAACAACATAGGAATTAATTGTATAATATAATAATGTATATATGACGGAATAAAAGCATAGGAATTTAATGTATAATATAATAATGTATATATGACGGAATAAAAGCATAGGAATTTAATGTATAATATAATAATGTATATATGACGGAATAAAAGCATAGGAATTTAATGTATAATATAATAATGTATATATGACGGAATAAAAGCATAGGAATTTAATGTATAATATAATAATGTATATATGACGGAATAAAAGCATAGGAATTTAATGTATATAAGACGGAATAAAAAGCATAGGGATTTTTTTGCCACAGAAATACAACAATCTCTGGTCTAAGGTCAGTCGCCCAGCCGCGTTTTTGCAGTTGGGCTGGAATCGTCACCAGTCCCTTTCTGTGTGAATCATTATTGGAGTGCCTTACAGACGTGGGCCCACCAACGTGAGAACAGTGGACTTCGAAAAGCATCGCCTCTCTGACCTTTCGGAGTAGACCTTTCAGAACATATCGCCTCTGATCAAATTTTATTTGTTCTTTTCTTTCATTTTGCTTTCTATTAAAGGACAGTTTTATTGTTCTTAATTTATTTTTTAAGGTTTTATTTTGATTTGATTTTATGTTTTCAACTTAGCAAAATAAATTTTTATAATCCGATCCAGCGTGTTTTGTTTTATTCTTTTTTAAAGCTTTCCTTCAGAAAGACATGGTCAATTTTGAGATGGCTCTAACAGTTGGTAAATTCAAATGTAACAATACAGAATAGCTTCGATTAACCAAGCATTGGCTAAATGAGCTACCGAAGGCTTAAAGTAAAATTAAGAATTCGTTGATGGTTGCAAATAAAGATCGTATTTTCTTCTGTAAAGGACTTTATTTTGAATAAACTTTAGAGTATGACTCTACAAGCGAGTTATTGAAAGTGTGAATTACATCCTCCACCATCGGAGAATAGAATTAATTCTTCTTACTATCCTACTCCTCAAAAGCAATCGACTAGCTATTTCTTTTCTTAAGTGTAATAACAAGACTTTTTGTGAAAAAAAAGTGAAATTTTTTAGTGGTTCAGGAGTATGTATGTGTGCATACTGTGCTATTTTTATTTTATAAAATATTGTCACCCAGAGTTAATGTATTTAGCATTAAAATTGGGCGATATTGTTACCATCTAAATTTTATCGTATTTTCCTGACCCCCATATTTTCTATTTCTTAAGTTTTCAGGTCGAAAAGAAAAGTGGTAGGAAGATATTGTTATTTAATTATTTAAAATGACAAGATTAGTAATAAAGTTTCATGTCAATTAAAATTAGAAACCACTAACTCGAAAAGTTGTAATTTTGCCTTTACCACTTATTCACCGGGGCTGTGAATATATATTTTTCCATAGCGTTTACAATTTAATTCGATCCATATATCTTCTATTGGCAGCTGTACTTCAACATATCATGAATTCAGGAGCCAAGCCTCCTCAGGCAAGAATGAGATCCTAATGTGCTCTGTTTAGACTTCACTAAATTTAAGAGGGAGTATATTTGGATGATCAAACACAGAACATGTGTGGGATCCGATAAACAAATTCCCTACTCATGTTTATCCTAATCTACACATCGCCGATATATGCAGTCATTGTGCGGTCAGTGGCGAGGGTCTTCCAAGAACTGCAAGAATAATTTAGCAGATGTGAGATTGACTCTTCATTATGTAAAATGGGAACATTACTTGCAAATATTGGAAAACAATTCATACCCTAAGGGTCGAATTGAGCCATGTAGATAGGAACATCGGGGACCCTCCCCGAAATCAGCATTGCCTAGTTTATAATGCGAATCAAACAGAAAGGTAATCAGTGCTGGCAAAACAAATAATTAAACTACGTGAGGTTAATTTGAAAAACGTTTTGAAATTAAATTCAAACATTCCCCAAAACACTGAGGGAGATAGCTTCAGGACAGTTGCTTATGGCTGTCAGAATAACTGAGATTTAGAAAAAAAAAAAAAAAGTACCTATTGATTAATATTATTAGGTAAAATTGTTTATCTTTTATGAATCGATCGAAAAAAAAAATTACTTCAACGAATGTTTCATGCTTATCCGAGGTAGGCTTTAACGGGCTTAAAACTGACTATTTCACTAGCTTGATATTAATGTTATTTTATACTAAATAATTCAAAAACACTATCCAAATTATAGTCTCAAAACATTTATTTAATTCACACGTCCAACGTTTCGGCCAATTCGGCCATCTTCAGGGACAATCTTAAATTACTATGGGACATATCATTTAACCATTTTAAAAAAAAAACAACAAAAAAAAAACTCCATACAGGCTATTCTGCCCAGGTCAAAACATTTATATCTAATATGTCAAAAATACATTAAAAATCACAGTCAAATTATTTCTCTTTTACCACTATTTATACACTTTTATTACAACCTCACTTACACCAAGACAAGTGAGGTTGTAATAAAAGTGTATAAATAGTGGTAAAAGAGAAATAATTTGACTGTGATTTTTAATGTATTTTTGACATATTAGATATAAATGTTTTGACCTGGGCAGAATAGCCTGTATGGAGTTTTTTTTTTTTTTTAAATGGTAAATGATATGTCTCATAGTAATTTAAGATTGTCCCTGAAGATGGCCGAATTGGCCGAAACGTTGGACGTGTGAATGAAATAAATGTTTTGAGACTATAATTTGGATAGTGTTTTTGAATTATTTAGTAAAAAAATTGCCAGTCTCAAGAAAGAAATTTAAAGATTATAAATAAGTTATTTTATACGTTTAAGAAATTTATTACACCAAAGTATTTTTTCATACCCATGAATAGTCCAGTAGAGTCATAATTAGCGGAGATAATGTGGACCGCAACTAACCCGAATAACCAAATTTTGGTATAACCAGGCATAAACATTAATAGAGGATCAGGAAAATATAAAGAGAAACTTTAATAAAATTACGAAAGTTGTAGAGTTACTGAATCGTGCATGTTAAAATACTGCAATATGAGGATATTGCATATATGAGGATAATGTACCGCGGACCATAGGTGGGTCCTGAGAACCTTGGAGTGGATGTGGGAGGTAACCAATATTTTTGTAAGGGTTTACTGTTTGAATTTAATCATTTTTTAGGTTTATCTGAACGGTTTTAACAGGCAAATGCACCATAAAAGTGTCTCAGAATGCACATCTGAGCTATCTAATTTTGTAATATTTTCATTTTGCGGTAAACGGTTAGTTAACGCACTCGAGGCCAATCGTACACCGTGTGCGCAGTGCATTTCCGAGCCAAAAAGACCGGCTTCATAACGTGTGTCCAATGATCTTGAAAAGCAATTAACAGTTTTATGTATTTTATGTATGTAACCCGACTATTTTTTGGAATAAATGTTCAATTTGTTTTTATTCTATTTTATATTGCACACCTGGTGTGTGAATAAGTACCTTCAGAGGAGATACCTGCATACATAGCGTGCAATCATCTTATTTGTTCAAAGGGAGTTACAAAGCGAAATGGGTAAAATGAGATACAAAAGAAATAACTAAACCTTAAAAATGATGTGTAGATAGTTGACTATAGGTTAATAAGTGGAGAAGATGGTCGGGGGGTGTGGACGCTATATCTCTGTTTAGCCAGTATCTCTGGTCGAAACGTCGGCGTAAATACATTTTTTTTTATTTGTGTTTTTTTTCTGATCGCACCCCCAGACCATCTTCCCCACTTAAGCCTAAAAAATGTTCGTAACATCCTATTCAAAGTTCATCTATATTCACAACGCTGAAGTTTCTGAAATCATCAATACAATTTTTAATTTCTTTCGGAAAACGGTGACAATGGGGCAAAATGAAGCAAAAAAATCCTACGGTATTAGTAGTTACGCTTTATCTAGTTCTGAGAATTAAACAGAGGAATGGTAAAAACCGTCTTCCTCTTGCTAGAAAATAGTTTACAGTCTGGAACACTGTAAAGCATGCAAAACCCGCTTGACGGAAAAAGCACACAGGGCGTATGATATATTACTCAAATATAATTTGACTTATTAAACTTTTAATTGTAGCGGTTACTTACAAACTCGATTCAATCCATCATTTCACGAAATGTGTTTTTATTTTATTTTCAAAAGTTCTCTGTTCATTATACCATCACCGAGCAAAGTCGAATAGATTACAAATATCATAACCAAATCATATCATCGTATCGTTTCTGTTTGAGACTTACTTAAAGCTTTGAGTGAAAATCTTACAGTAATATTGAGTTGTCGACCTCATTGAATATTAAATTTTTTTAGTCTATAATTCAAACATTTTTTTGTGATTTCGTATTTAAAAATTGAAATTGCCCAATGATATTTTCTCATCCTTTACAAGAAAATGAAAGTATCGAAATCGAAAAGTATTACTTTCAGTTATGCCTTGTGCCAAAAGATAATCCCGGAAAGAAATATTGGTTGCTACAATAATCCACCTCAGGCGATGTACGATGCAAATTAATGGTGTCGGCACAAGAGGTATGCCAAGACGTATAAAAGAGAATTAATCTTGAGTTAGAACCAATCAGGAGCCAAGAACAGTTTTAACCAAGGCCAGTCGAGCTAGCTGATGAGTAGGCCTTTAGAAAGGCGTGGGCTGACCGCACCACCTCACCACTAATACAGAAGGATAGAAATGGTGATAATGAAAAGTGCGCCCGATTGTAGCATTCTGGGTTCCTCACTGAGCTGGGATCGGATTCTTGGCAGCCACTGTTTGGCAGTAACTAGCTCAGTGGAGGAGACCTCAGCATTTTTAAAACTACCACTACGGCCCAATTGTATTGGGGCTCCTTCAATCTCTCATCAGCTCCTAATATGATAGCGTGTTACTTCAGTGGAAATATTTCTTTTAGTGAGGGGTTCAGTAGGAAAATAGGAAGGTCATTGAAAAGTGGGATAAAATGACCAGTCAGGTATAGCTTCTTAGGATAGGAGTAATACAGTACTTCTAGTACTTAAAAAAAAATGGATAGTTATAGATAGCTACAAGAACTTTAAGTGTTACGTATAACAGATTCTTTTTCGAGATACATAAGAGAAGATTTTTATTAAAAGTTGATTTATCCACTTCTCAAAAGTAAAGATTTTTTGGTCGATTGAAAATTCTAAAGCCAACACATTTACAGTTTAAGACAAAATTTAAATTTCCCCAGTCAAATAAATATTACAAAACAATATTATCAATTAATTTACTTATTTAAATCAGATAAAAATAAATAATTATTAATAATAATCAATTAAAAATGGATATATTGACTTTTGATATCTTGCTCTTCATGTGATGAAGATGTGCAGTAAATAGAACCGAGTAATCATCTAGGTCATATACTATCAACAATTTGCTCGATGCATGGTCAACTTATAGTCCGAGAAAAATGTCACTTATTGCATCCTAATTTTTGTCTAATAAAAATTATGTATAATTCCAAGCCAAAATTGATGAGTCTGCCAAGTATAGTTAGGGGGGATAAAAATAGTAACTACAACACTAAAAAACCTAATAGACCATCATTTAAAGTAGAATAAATTTGCTATAATATGAACCCTGGTACTCCCAATATCTAAATTCTCCCGTCTAATCGAGAAGAAGAATAATTCCTTCTTCAGGAATTTCATCTAAGAGTGGAAGGAGGTGGTCGCCCCGACGCACTTTACGTTGGGAAATGCACGACCACTCGGGATCACCAAACCACCATTAGTAGAAGATGAAGGTGAAGAAGCAGAAGCATACTGATACCAAAGAGGCTGTACCAGGCTGTTTGCAGGAGGACAAGGCACCCGGACGGATGAGGACCAGGAGTAGGCTGGACCTACTGGACGAATGCAGGTGGATAAGGTGCAACCCAACCTAAAAGGCACTCATCCGTATGCTGGGCTAGTAGGGTGTTAGTAAGAATTGTTCCCAAAGATATTCAATGGTACCCACCAAATAGTTTTGTTAAGATTATAATAATTAATACATTTTGTAAATGAATTTATAAATAAAGTAAATTTCAAGTTCATGAAAAACGAGTATATGACTCCAATTAATAAAAAAAAATTACAATTATATAATTTTAAAAAAGAGAGTATTGTTCATAAAAATTACAAGCTTATTTAACATTTCGAAGCTCTTCGACTCTAAAAAAACCAGCACCAAATCTATAATACTTATATATTTTGAAAGATGTATAAATTTTATAAATTAAAAAAAAAAAATTCAAGGTCTGGCCAGCAGCATTGCTATTTCTGCTACGTGGTTAATCCGGCCCTGGACTTTAACTATACAATAATAATTTATTGATTGAATTAAATAATAATTTATCAATAAAATTGCATAATTATTTTTAGAATATCATTAATTAAAAATCATTATATATTATCTTGTAAAGACAAATGTTATTATATCAAAAATTCTAGTAGTTTTAAGTGTATTTTAATAAGATTTGTCAATACAAGGTAATATACACTAAGTGTTGAAATTTAATTTATAATAATTTATATTAATTGATAATTTAAAATAAGTGTCTAATTGTACTTATTAATAACTTTTGCATTTTTAATAGTAAAGAATCTTGGATACAGAGTCCTACTTTCTACTCTATAGTATAAAAAAAAAATTAAGAAAAATTTTGACCTTATGGATCTTATGGAAAGAATAAACATTTTTAATATTCCAACCAACCAGATGATGAAACATTTACATAAAATTGAACCTTTCCTGTACCTATAATTTATTGTCATTTTTAATTTAATGCTAATAACAAGGTATTATTATTTTTTAAAATATCATACATAATAATTTTAGTCACTCAAAGGGCAATTGACAAATAGCCAAATAATTGACAATTGACAAATGACGTTCTATAGAAAGAAGAACAACGATTGAATAAAAAGCACCTTAAAATATATCTGCGATTTTATTTTAACACCAAAAATAGTTTCTAAAGATTTACGGTTTCCTGTCATCTTTTCTTCATAAAGAAGTAATAAAAGTTTTTAATTTTTTATTTTACAAAGGCAAAAGTAAATTATAAAAATCATTTAGTAAAAAGGCGCCGCGAAAATATGTCGAGGCACGGACAATATATTAACTGAAAGGAGCATGATAAATTTAGAGTTCATTAAAATAAAACGACTTTAAGCACTTCAGGAGCCAGGGGCTAGAAATATTCGTTTAATTTTATTTCTCAAATGATACAGAGTTACGAGTTAATAAATAGACAGTAAAAATTTTACAACCATTTCTTCACCCTGTTAAGTGACTAATGAGGGTACGTTTGGAAATGTATTTTAGTTATTATGTTAGTAAAGCTAATGTAATTTGTGAGTTGAGGATATCTACAGCAGTAGATGCGTTCGGAGTTGCAGATATCCATAAGTTACCGATAGGAAGAACCGGTTGAGATATATCTATATATACTGGACCGGGGCCTCCTAACCTGGCAAACAGCCACCGGACCAAACCATTATAGATCTCCAACACAGGAATAAGCAGTCCTCTTTCACAACCGTACAAGTCCTCTGTCGGCTCTGTCGGCAAATGTCACCCTGTTAGCTTACAATCTGTCTGTATGTCGGTCTCGTCAAGGTAGTCAGAATATGGAGTAGTAGATTTTGAGGTCAGAAATCTGTATTACTGACAATTCTGACATAGCTCATGATGTTCCTTTTTATTTGTTTGTATAAAGAATTTAGACTGCAACATGTAATAATAACCTTTTTTATTTAGAATATAATAAATTAAATATATTATCTATGTCTCAGTGAATATTTTTTAATATATTCATTCATCATTATACTTTATATATTCCATCATGCCCAGGCTTAATTGAAATTATTTTTTATTTATTGATCATTCTTGCTTGACATTGGTGTAAAATGAACAAAATTAAAAAATGATGATTTAATTTATCAGAACTATATACTTGTATCCAATCCTTACAATCCAAAATCCTTTGTAAAATCTTCAATGCTCCTTACTTTGAAACAAATAAAGTCATACATAAAACCGTTAATGTTACATATGTAACCGAACTAGCCCGAACCAGATATCATTCCTTCCGTTATGAACTCCCTAACCACCCAAACCCACTAGTTTCTTACCTTACTTCCTTTTCCATTCCTGACGATCCTCCAAGGCGCCTGAAAAGAAGATAGCCACGAGACCTGCTAATGTAAAAACGTCATTAGAGTGCTACAAGGGGTAAATTCTCTACTTGTCTGTATTACTCCATTGTAGATAAGATCAAATTTACTGAATGTATTTTAACGTACAGTTGTAAATATCAAAAAAGATATTTAATAAAAAATATATCATTGCTGGAGCGCCACAGTGTCGTAACCTTATCTAAAAAATGCTGAGAGATCGGTTTTTAAATAATAGTTGCAGATTTAAGGTTGTAAGTAATTTTTTTTAATTTTGATATACATCAATTGATAATTTGGTATTTTTAATAAGTACACCAGATCAAATTCAAGATTGCAAACTTTTGATACCCTATTTGAGCTTTGAATGAATAATATTTAATTTTTAAATATATTAATATTACAATTAGGAACTGTTTCCATATCATCGATTGTTTTTTAAAAAAATATGTAACACAGTATGATTATTTTTATAAACAATACAATAAATATTTCATTGAAATAGGGATTATAAATAAGATATGTCTCATCTGGGCATGGAGAACACTGGGACAGAGTTCAAAACCTTAAACATATAGACGTTTAAGAATAAAACAACGCCGTATCTCATATCAAATACAAAAATACATGAATATGGTATATAATATAAAATAACAATCCATCAAATATTTTTTCTTTATTATTTATTTTCTTAAAGTTATAAACACAAAATAAATAAATTTACTGCAATAAAAAATACCAATGAAAGCACTTATTGTTAGAACACAGAATTAATAATAATTGAACATTATTCATAGGACTTAATTAATTTGTAAATTTGAATCATAATGAAAGTACTGACACCGTAAAGATAGAGAGTCACAAAAAAATATTTTTAAGAAATAAATAATTGTTCAAACAATCTAAAAAATAAGATATTATTTTTTAAAAACAACCGAAAAAGTTGTGAGTAGATACTAATATTCAATTTGTATAATTTCAGTTTTCTATTACGTTATAATATTCCTTATTAATTCTTATATCGGTTCATTTTTTATTTTGGTTATTTGAATAAATTAAACAAAGTGCAGAAATAATTATTATTTACTTTTATTACATAGGTTTACATATATAGACAGTTTCAAAACTTCTAGCACGATTCTGGTTATCTTAAACTACACAGCAGGAAAAAAACTAAAATGTTTCTGAAAAAAATGCTAGTTTTAAAACAAGTGACTATGAATACATAAGGAAGCTTAAGTCAAAATGGTATAAATCACAATTTCGATACGAGTTTAGGAAAACAATCAAAAAGAGCTGAATCGAAGTAAGGAAAACCGTCACATAATCGAAACAGTTTTATATAAGATGCATAACTTCATTTTTCGAGAGAAATTAGAAAAATCGGGTTTTCTTCGCTATTAATCGCATGTGATTATTCAGCTGCTCCTATGTTCATGAAGAAAAAATAATAAAAAATCACATAGTTAAATTTTTTTAGCCGAAACTTTTCTTTGCAGGTTTGTAATTTAAAACTTGGTGTAATGTACCAACGGACTGTTATAAAATTCATACAGTATTAGGAAATGTAAAAGGAAATTATGGAAAGGCTATATTACTTTTAGGCTATAGCCTTTGAACACAGCAAGCATAAAAGGGCGTCAATTAAAGAATCAATTTGTGTTTACCAACTTCTGTTAAAATATAAGCGAATAAATTTAACAATATATTTTATGTAGTGGAATTATCATTACAGTATCCGTACTAATTACTATCATCATCAGTTGTAAGATCAATATCCTCTGGATATTCGATAAAACATAGCAATTTTTTACATAACAATATTTTGCAAACATTAGTTATTTTTACTAACGTTTATAATTTAACCAATAGCTATGAAGTCCATAATTTAACAATAAAAATACAACATCATTTTGTTTTTACTATAAATATTGTAACATACTGTTTTAAAATTCCAAGAACTGTCCGTTGCTGCAAAATTTGACCGTCCATTAGCTATCCATCAGATATCTCGTATTAAAGAATAAAAAAATCATTTATAGTTGTTTTAATTTTCAACAATATTCTGACAAGAACATTTTAAGAGTTATAAAAAGCAATTAAAAGTAACTGTATCCGCTGGCAACCAAACTACTTTTTTAATATAGACCTTTGACAATTTTTCATTTTTGAGACAAACATTAATCATTTAAAATATTCTTATAAATTATAGACTTAGAAGTGGAACGATCAGTAAGATTTATAACTGTAATCATTATAAGAGGTAAAGGTCTATCAGGTCGATAAATGAAGTGAGGCCACACAGAAAACGGTATTTTTCTTTCCTAAATATAATATTTTTTTAAACTTTATATTCTTAATTATATTATATTATAATAACTGTATATTATTTTAAATTAAAAAAATTATATCGTAATTTTTATATATTTTTAAACAATATTATATTTATTCACCATTACATAATTATATTGTATTATATTACTATTTTATAATAACATCATAGTATAATATTATAATCTATAAATTACTAATAATTTGAATCAGATTAACACCAACAGACCCGTCATATAAGATAAATACATTATGGATTGTTTATATTTTACTATTATTTATTAGAAGCAAAAGGAAAAATAATCAGATATTCATTTTTTCAGATGTTAAATCATTTTTATTTTAAAAGTATAGTTTGTCAGTGACAAACTAAGAAAATTTGTACCTCAAAAAACCTATTATATGACACATAGGGTGTAGGTTAGAAGCAGAGATGGTTCAAATAAACTCCCTTAATATGAAGAAGATAAATAATGGCAAAAAAAAAATGATGTATAATGTGTTATTGAAAACAGTATTATGTCTTGTATATAGTATATAGCATGTATCTTTTTTTGTATTATATTCAAAGTTTTGAAGCTGGAAAAATATTTATATCGAAACAAAAAAGAAGTATTTATAAATGTTGTTTATTATTATTATTTTTTTTTTGTTTTGGTAGTAAAATATTTCTTTTAAAAATTAGATAAATCCGTCAATATCCTATCGCTATGTACTATATGTATATGTAATGTTCCTGTACCGTTTCGAACTTAAGATTTTGAAAAAGGATCTTTTCTGTGCAAAATGATTTACAAAACCAAATCTACCATAAGTCACAATATTCCTTTGTATTAAAAATGGTCGTCCTCATTATTAGAGCATATAGGATACATTATTTTTTTATAAAAATTGTCGCACCATAATTTATAAATATTTCTTTATTTACAGGCCTATAGGACCTTACATGGTTAATTTAACAATTATATTATGTATTAATATATAATATGTATTAACAATTAATACATAAATTATTCAAAAATGTGTTTGATGTGTTAAATGTGTTTCTAGCAGCTTTGTCGGCCATCTCATTTCCCGTAATACCAACATGCCCGGGAGCCCAGATGAAGTAGACTGATTTATCTATTTGGTTTAGCATTATTAAGTATTCATGAATTCGTTGAACAAGTGGGTGAATCATTACATTACATCTAGTCCTTGAAGAGCGCTAATGGAGTCCGATATTATTACTATATTGCCATTTGGTATATTTGTCATACAAAAGTAAAGGGCGGATGCTATGGCACTTAGTTCTGCGGTATATATATTAGAGAGATGATGCAGTTTTCTCTTATGGGTTGTGTTTGGTGTCACAAAGGCTGATCCTGTTGCGTTATCTGACTTCGAGCCATCTGTATATATAACGCTATGTTCTGGTAGAGTTTGTAGCAGTTCTCGGAACCTAATCAAACTAATCCGGAATCGGAACTTAATATTTTGACATTGTTGTATTTTCTTTGCGGTATTTAGATAGTTGGAGATTAACATCTGGACGTTGGTAGGTCCAGGGGGCGTGTTATTTTGTGGTATGTTAGTGGCTATTGCTTTTAATGCTGTGACAGTGGACGATAATCGTTCAGCGAGGGGTAGTGTTGTATTTATCTTCTGCTGGAACTGTCTAGAGAATTTAGGATTGAAAATGTACTTATAAGTTAGATGCGAGGGTTGCAGATATAGCCGGGAAAAATAATTTGTAGCTAATAGTTGCCGTCTAAATAGTAGGGATAATATTCCAGATTCAGCACATAAACTTAAAATTGGACTGGTCCTAAAAGCACCTGTGGCAATGTTTATTCTGTTACTGTAGTCCTGATAAATTCTAGCGGTCGAGGATGCTTCTGAATTCAGTATATAATTAATATATATTTAGTATATAATTCAGTTATTTATATTATTAATTCTATAAATATTAGTTATTTTTGTTAGCTATTTTTTTTCTTTCAATCTTCAATTAAGTAATTATCATTACGTTTTTAAAGAATGAAAGAACATAAATTAGCTAACAAAAACAAATAATACTCATAAAATAAATAATTAAATTATACACTGAAATATAACTTGTAAAATAATAATAAAAATGCATAATTACATAGCTCATGGTAGAATATCTTACAATAGTCGAGATTTCAGTAATTAATTTAAAAGAGAATCCTAATTTTTCAAAATTTAATTTATGAATATTCGCACTCAAAAATACCTCTTTGTATAACATATGTTATACATGAGTTATTTTAGGAATAATATCGTCATTCTCTATGAGTTTTTTTCGTTTATACAGTGAATCTACAATTGTTTGTAACACAATAAATTGGAAGGAAGTCAAAATAGTAGATATGTATGATACGCTAACCCAGCCTAAATCCAAGAGCAATTACTAAACACTGTCACACTCAACTTACCTTAATTGATGTAATTTACGTCCCTTATCCTTACTTATCTTTTTGGCCTGATAAAGCAGCGTTTGTTGCCAGAAGTCCATGTCATTGCTCAGATAAATTTTGCATAACTAATTTGGATGTGGTATTTCGTAAAACATTTTTGATAAATAAATGTTTCTGTCAAATTTGTTTTTAAACCGAAAAAAAAAATACCAGTGTGATCTTATATCAATTTAATTTATATAAACAGAATCGTATAAACTTCGTTCCTAGACAGTGCTGACTCATGAATACTTAATTAGATCAATGGACTCAGCTAAAATTTTAAATATTTACGTTATAATCTCATGTGTTTAAGAATCACTTGTTAATTAGTAAACCGAAACAATGATATGTAGTACAAAAATAAGTCGATAGTATTTATTGAAATTTACATCTTTATTATATAAAATATACAAGATAATTAAGATGTGAGTTATATTACAATGACGGAACAAAGCCTTGTTTAGAATCTACCCATTGGTAGAATTCCAAAAAGATTTCAGGAGCAGAAGGCCTCGAGGCCATATTCTTTTCAAACGGCTAGGAAGATCATAAGGAAGGGGAAGCAAGCCTAGAATTCATAAAAGTCAGTTTGGGTGGTTCGGAAGTTTCATCAAGGAAAGACAGATATCTGAATTTTGCTGATTGGAAAAATTAAAAACATTCAAGTAATTATGGATAATTTTTTTGGTAAATTAAGAAGCAATAAGCATCTAATTTTGAATTAGATAAAAGAGGTATTCTATGGTTTAGTGAAGCCTTCAAGATCAACTCCGTAAGTCCAAATAGGCCTTATAATAGGCATGTATATGTTTCCTTTATAGTTAATTCGAAATTTAGTCCGTTCATCAAGTAAATGTTGAATTAGTCGACGAGTAGGTTCCGTCTTTTTAGTCCTCTTTGAGCATTCCATGTTAGTCGTTTTTTTGGCTCCATGCATAAGTGAAGTATATAGCGCAGTAAGTTATAGGTTTACGACAGAGGGTAAATGTAATTTAATGGGATTTATTGGAATTAATGTTGACCCTCCATCTTTGACTCCATTCTTCAAGGGTTGTGATGTGGTATTGAAGATTTCGGAATATCATTGATGGGTCATTAATCACTGATAGCACACAAGTTTCTTCGGCATAAGTGGTGATGGCAGTGTACGGATGGGTTGAGATGTCAGCTGTATAAACTATATGAAGGATGAAACCAAGGTTACTGCCCTGAGGTACACCAGAAGACTGAGGAAATAGGTATGAATAAGAACTATTATACATCAATACCTATATATTCCTTAATAATCTATTTTTTTCATACGCCGTTTCGAATAGAAATTTATAAATAAAACGACAATAGCTTATTGTCCTGACATGTAAGTTCCCAAAACTATCTGCACTCTTTAAAACTCTTATTTTGATTCGTTTTAGAGCTCGTCGCTTTCAAAAATGGTACACTAAAAACTGACTCAGATTTAAGAATAATTGTAAGTAGCATTTACTCAAATCAATATTAAATGTATGTTTATGATAAAATTATTTTTCTATATTACTTAGGGATAATTCATGGATGAATCAAATAGAATCACTCACTAAAGTATGTTTCTTTTGTTTAATTCCTGACAGAATCTATTTATAGTTCATCAAATAATCTCTCTTTTTTTCTGAACTTAATCATTCTCGCAACATATTCAATAGCTGGCAATAGAATTGAAATTAATGTTTGTTTTTTTGTAAAGGGAATCCTTAAATATTAACCAAGTCAGGATAAGAATAAACTCTACTCTCCTTAAAAGAAAAAGCGAAACTAAAAGGCCAAGCCCACAAAAGAAAGCTTATTTTGAGATTAATAGGAATGTCCGCCAATGTAATATAAACTAAAACAGAAAATAGTCAGTGATTGGTCCATACTCTTACCCTACTCTACTGCCACGCCCCTGAAAGATTACGTAGGGCCCGCCTTTTTGGCTTCAGTTTTTCCACACTGCCAGCTTACCCTCTCGACGCTCCTTCCTCGAAGCTACATACCCTGGTATTTGTAGAACAGATCAGTACTTAGGTAGTTTAGGTACCATTGTACGTACGAATCAAGGGAAATTAAAAAGCTAATCAAGCTGCATTATCAACAGTAGTAGGATGCAATACTCACGCCTCATTAATTATAAGTAAGTACCTAAAATAGAAAGCAAAGAAAATCTAAAACCAGCTTTGGAAAATTAACGTAGGCAATAAAAAATTAAAATATTAAAGAAGAAGCTAAACCCTTGAGAAGCTGAAACCACAATAGCAGATGAGAGGAAGTTGTCATCACTAGACAAGGGATTGGCCACACGAGGACAACACACGGATTTCTAATTAAAAAGTAACACCTCCAAAATGTAACATGTGTAACGTATAGCTACCACTAATAATGTAGAGTGAAATCAATAATTATTAATGTAGTTGAAATCAAACCCAAGCCAATGCGAACTGTGCTCTGGTCTCTTTAGCCTATCCCGGTAATCATAACTATAACAGATGTACTTGCTGGCTTAATTTTTAGTAAGCAAACATTCTACTCCCGTAGCTAAAGCATCATTCATCTCAATTATCAAGATGAACTTAAAAAATGTTGATGAGTAATGATCTAACAAGTTTTCTAGGAAAATGGATTCTCTGACCAAATGAATATCAGAGTATATGATAGATATGCCTTAACTGCTATAAGGAGCGCAAATTGTCAGAGTGACTTTCACTTCAAAGAGTGGATGAGTAACTATCATCTGTAGTAATAAATAATGCAGGCATTGCCAAGGGGCTAATGTATGTCTCCGCGAATCTAAATCCAGATTCTTTGATATTTAATAGGAAAAACTACAAGTATAAATGGTATGGGATTTCAAGGGGAGAAAGATAAAGATAAATGTTCTTAGATTTATTTTAATATGGAATAAAATTTGTTTTTTGGATTGAAAGATATACAAATAGACGCAAAACCGCAACAAATAAAGGATAATGTTGATGGTGGATAAATCATTATTTTATGGTGCTGTCCAATAATTACAAAAAAACTTAAATGTACCAAAAACTACTTAATATTTAAAACTATTTATGCTAAAATACTAAGCTGAATAAATACTTTAGTAAACCTATGGAATGTAATTATATTGTGAAATATCGTAATTTTATTATATTATACTCTTGATTTTTTTAATATCCCACAAACGCCTGTTGAACAGACTTACTACTTAGTACTCCATCTTGACAAGAGACTTACTTGGAATTCCCATACTAGACTGAAAAGACAAGAAATTTACCGAAGGTTCCGATTACTACAACATTTACTTGACAAACTCTTTAAGCTTCCAATTTACTACAAAAAACTCTTATACTCTACAATAATCAGTCCAATTAGGACCTACTGAATTGAGCTTTGGAGCTTCACTAAACCATTCAATACCTTTCGTATTCAATTTTTACAATCCAAAATCCTCCTTATATTCCTTGATGCTCCTTATTACGGCCTAAATAAGCCCATCCATAAAGATCTCAAAATCATATTCGTTGCAGATCTGGCCCGAAATAGATACCACTCCTTTCATTCTAGAATCTTTACCCACATAAACCCATTAGTTCATAATATCTCATCTTTAACAATCCCTGAAAATCCTCCTAAAAAAGGAGATGGCCACAGGATCAGCAATAATTGAAGTACCGCCATTGAGATGTTATTTCTCAAGATTATCATGTGTTCTGACTCATTCATCACATTTACTTATTGTATTTTTGTCTATATACAAGTAAATTTCAATAAATAAATTTTAAAATAATTAATATATTAAAAAATTTAATTGTCACAAATAATTCGAAATAACCATAATACGAGGGTATTAATATAATATAATATTGTAATAAACATAATACCAAGTATTTAATAAGATATACTAAGAAGAGATGAGTAGCCTGCCTGCCCAAGGTTCATTGATGGGGAGACTGGACCAGAACTTGTAGTTGCCGAGGTTTCTGGATGTTGTCACCACTGCACTGTCTGGTGAGTCTATCCTCAGGAAGCGAACCCAAGGTATTTCACCTCTCACCGGGGGCCATCCCACGCTTTTCAAGAACACTGGTTTTCTGTATAGTTCAATCATTTATTAAAACATTAATTGTGATAAAAAAAAAAATTGTTTATTTTAGTTTAAGTGTGAATGAATCATTCTCTTATAGATGGGTACCCTTAATTAGGAGAGAAAAAAAACTGAATTGAAACCATTTGATCTAGAAATAATACTTCCATACAAAGTACAGAACCCAAGATCCTTCACAAATATTTTATTTTTATTATTTTGTTTTTGTCCTCTCTCTTTAATTCTTAAGTTTATTTTAGGAATATATTAATATAATTGTATAAGTGATTTTAATGATATGCTTAAATTATAGCCTTTTCATATATGTTCTTAGAATACAGATTAATATGAGTAACACTCGGTAAATATAATTGATGCGAAGGCTTCTAGGCAATTTAAATGAACATGAAAAGCTGGATAGCTCAGTAGAACTCCTAAAAACCGATAAATCATTCACTTATTAAAAGAAAGAAACAAAAAATGTCACAGATGGTTTACCAAACATGTTGAAACACACATGTGGTCAAAACACACATTATACAATGATATAATACTCTGATGCAAGGAAATGAATCAAAAAATTTGTGATTTCCAAAGGGCAACTGGAAGACTCAAAAACGAACACATTACAACAAAGCTATAACATTTTCCATAAAGTTGTCCCACAACCTCTGTTGGTAAATGATTTGATAGTCACGTCACAGAACGAGTCATGGAAAAATAACTACAGAGTCAACTTCTCTCCAGAATAGGCATCGTTAGGAGAGAAAAATATAAGATAACCTATATGAAGACCATACACACCACATCAACAGTATAAAAAATACTCACCTAATAAATATAATCCAAAACTGCCATACTTGTTTAAAGTTACGATTCATTATGTGTTGGGATTGACTGGGAATAATGTACTGCTACTTTTCGGTAAGTATTTATACTATTAATGTGAGATGTGCTGACTCCAGTCTGCATTCACACTACATTTTTCTATCCTGATGATGGCTCAAATAATAAAATGTTTATACCTTATTTATTTCTTACAGATAGATTTGGACATATAGAATTGAGCTCTGGGGCTCCACCAAACCATCAAATTCCTCCCGTATCCAATCCAAAATCTTCCGTAAAATCCTTGATGCTCCTTATTACGTTACAAATAAACTCATTCACAAAGACCTTAACATCCCATTCGTTGCAGATTTGGCGCAAAACAGATATGCGTCTTTTCATCCGAAACTCCTTAACCATCCTAACCCATTAATTCTTAATCTTTCATCCTTAACAATCCCTGATAATCCTCCGAGGCGTCTGAAAAGAAGATGGCCACGAGACCTTCTAGTTTAAATTAATGTTTGAAGTACCA
>NW_027111602.1:527545-602335 GCF_000696795.3 Halyomorpha halys
TCCTAACCCATTAATTCTTAATCTTTCATCCTTAACAATCCCTGATAATCCTCCGAGGCGTCTGAAAAGAAGATGGCCACGGGACCTTCTAATTTAAAGTAATGTTTGATGTACCACCAATGGGTGGTTCCTTCCCAAGATTTTCAAGTGTATATGAAACATGCAACATATTTACTTATTTTATTATTTTGTACAGTAGTAAATTACATTAAATAAATAAATAAAAAAAAATTTCTTACAGATAAAAATATTAATCTCAATAATCGACAAATCCTCATTTATAATATTAAATAGTTGATGTAACGGCAAAATGCTGTAATGACTTGAGCTACATCGATCCGCGGTTTTTATTCAAATACCAATATACTAAAATTAAAATTGTTTTTGAAACAATAACCATCTACAGCCGCTTTTTCTAGAGCCTATGACTAAGCAGCGTAACTAATGGTCAAGAAATGAACTCCATTTCAGGATGAGCTATTTCCAGCCTCAGAGAATAATTAGCCAAGGTTGGTCTCTGTTAGACCCGAAATATTTCCAGTCTAAGAATGTAGCATCTTATGATTAGATGTTCTCAGACATTTTTTAATGTTTTGCCTCTCTTCTCGGATCATCGATATGGTCATTTCATAACATTGTTTTGAGGTATATTTCTAAACTCAAATAAATGAATTAATTTGTAGAAAAAAAATCGACCACTGGAAGAAATTTTGTTGAGTTCCTAAGAACTATGAAAATATTTTATAGGAAGTAGAGTCCAAACGACGAGAAAAAGGAGGAAGGAAAAGTTTTTTAGGCACATAAGTAAATTAAACAGAATTTTTTTTTAACTAGAATTAATACGCTATAAGATATGTACAAATTCCAAAGTAGCTAGACATTACTGCTGGTAATGGTAATGTCGGATAGAATAAGTTTGGCACTAGTGGTCCTTTTCGCCAACCCCTGGACGGCCCACAACCGTCCGGTTACTAATAAGTTATTATGCTCTATAAATAATGAACAAGCTATAAATATATAAAAGTTTTGATACTTGAAAATTTATTTTATTTCATTGTTGTTTTATGATTTAACTAATAACATATATCTGCAGTTTGGAGGAACAACTAACAGTGTCCATTTTCAGAGGTTTCTAGTTTTTTTTCTTTTGTTAATTTTTACAACGTTTCATGTCAGTCTAAGATTAAACTTTGATATGCGAGACCGAAAATATTTTTAGAAAACCCGGTAACTATTATTTTGTCTTTTTTTAATTTTATTAAAATCATACCACAATAACGTATCGCTGCTCTGGAAGAATAATGATGCAAATGTAAATTTTTTTGAAATTGACTTGATTATGTGGGGGTAGAATTGACATTTTTGTACTTACAAAATTTCTACCTTGACGAATTATACAATTAAGTCGACTTACAAACATCTGGAAAACGCATTTTTTAGCCAACACGAGAAAAATCAATCTGACAAAATGTACAGTTAATTCATTATACACATCCTTGTTTCTAATAAACTTCAGTTTCATTTTTCAAAATATACTTTTCTAATTTTAAACATTTTTCGAGTATAATTAAACATTTTGAAAAAAAGCTTAGGACGCTCAGTTTTATTCAAAATCATGTACTTCTACATATTCAATATGGTGAAATTTGAATTAAAATTTTGATTCAATGACTTCAAAACATCGATAGACTCATGACTGCCGTCATAAATATCTAAATAATAAAATTGTGTCACTCTGCTATTTTCTTTTTGTACGATATATAACGAAAATTGAATTTATGATTCTTGCTATCTAATTGAAATTAGTTAAAATATTAATTAGATAGGAAGTGGTAAAAGGTAATGACCATAACGATTCTCATTTATGTTATTAATTGATCCATGTCACACTGTAACTATGTTATTTATATGTATATGTATTATTGTATATTTATTTTTACATTTATTTGTTAATTTTTTATATCTCTTAGTTATTAATTTATTTATTTTTATGTTTATTTATATATCTATCACTACTTTTATTAATTATTTATTAAAGAGAGGAATAATAAGGAAAAAGGAAAAGAAGAAAGTCACATTGGGTTGAAAGAGAAAAAATGATAAAAAAAAAAAAAAAAAAGAAGAAGAAAAAACGGGAAAGGATAGAAAAGAGAATAAAGTGGATAAAAAACAGGAATTAACAAAAAATTAATAAAGTATTGAAGGGGAAAAAATCATGAAAGAGAAAAAAAATCATATTCTATTGTTACTTGTTTACTTGTTATGCCTATATATTATAAGATTACAAAAAATTGTATGATTATATTATAATAAGTATTATGTATGAACCCAATGAAGTTGGGAATAACATCTTTGTTGTATTTGAATAAAGTTTTTCCTATAACGTAAGGTATATATGTACTTATCAAAAAGAACGAAATTCTAATCATTGGATACACCCTCTACTAAAAATCTTAGTTTGGACATTACGGAATAAAAAAGGTATTGTATAATTTTTTTAATAGATCTGTAACTAGAAATATGCTGATATAATAAATAGTAAAATTAATACTTTAAAAAATCTAATTTTTTAAACTTTTTAATTTTCATAATATTCCAGGTTTAGTCATTGTTTCTAGGTATTGCTATAATCAAACTTCCCAAAATCTTCATATTGATATATTGATAAAGCACTTTCTTGTAGACCAGTTCAGTGGCTAATATATGAAGATATTTGACATTTTTATTTGGTTTAAATTCATATTTACCCAGTTTTCGCAAAATTATAGAACATTTCTGTCATAGCATCGATCATTTTGAGTCCAGTTCTATCATTTTCTATAGGTCCTCCAGTAGACTGGTTCAGAAGGTAGTAAGTATCATCGATGTGAGACACCCCTAAAAGTTTCGTTAACATATTTTAGTTTATCCGAACTAAAAAAAAAAAAAAAGTGGCAAGACTTTTAAAGTTTCTCTACCAAGGAATTAAATTTTCACTAAGTAAAATAATAGTTAATAATGACAAAATATATATAAATAGTCTAAACTTCTATTGAATCAGATTACATTTAAAATGTTTCGGCTGATTCGACCATCATCAAGGATGATTTTAATATTAGTTTCACAATCTCACATTTATTTATAAAATTTTGCAGGCTATTATATCCAAGTCACATTATTACAATCTAAATAAACCTGGATTTTTCACTATTATCAAAACCCTAATTTTTCACAAAATTTCAGATAATACCTTCAATTACTCAAGTCCTTTATTGTAACTAAATTTCCTGCTTGAATACGAAAAGCTAGAATGTAAAGATCAAGGCGCAAATGTTATGTTGAAACCGCACGACCAGTCAGTAAAGAGGGTTTGCTCGTAATGTCCCTTACAACAGGTACTGCAGGGTACTGTTGCTAAAATTTTAATTTATTTTGTATTTTTTAATTACACGATCGTCAAGCTATATAAATCGCTTATGATTTAGGCTTTATAAAAAATATTTTAGATTTTTTTTTGTATTCATAGCAATAGAAATTATTACTATAACAGCCCTTTAATTACAGGTATTTTATTTACAGATCAAATCCGTATTACGAGAAATTATGGCAAATATTCCCCATCATTTATTCCATTGCTCTAACTTTTGGATGACACTTCCCTGAAATTATTATGATTTACAAAAAAATAATGTATTGAATTTTTAAAAGTTTCAAATATTTGTCTACTTTTTTTTAAATAACATTTTCCCATTAAAAATATTTTAATTTTCATAAACCTACCTAATAGCCATAGTCATATATCAATTAGCATTTGAATAATATAATTCAAATTATAAAATGTTGATGTAAATAATTTAAAATTAAAATACAAACAATTCGGATTCATAAATTATCACCTCTTTTTGATTCATCGAATAAAACTTGTATAATAAAAGAATAGAATAATTAGAAATAAAAGTATCTGTTTAGTTATTAGTACATAGGGTTGCAAAAATTATATTTCATAAGGACAAAACCCAAATCAGTTATCAAATTTATTTTGATCCATTATAAATTAAATAAAAATACACATGTCTTTTTTGGTTTGAGAATATATACCATACGATGCACTTAACGAATCCATAGTAAAACGGCAGACTACCCGTTCGTTGGGCCATAATCCTTTTTGAGGTTTAGAGGTCTAATTCCTTTCAACAAGGAACCACTCGTAGTCAAAACCACTCAATTTCAATATCAGTAAAGAATCGGTCTAGATCTAGGGATTATGGCTGATCAAGTCAGCAAGCGCACAAAGATCTGTATTTTTTCCGGAAACAGACCGTCTCCAGATCAGACCTTCCAGCTGCTATTGGAAATCTTGAAAAATCACAATCGATTCTCGATCAGGTACACGAATTATGATTACGAGTTGCTTTCAGTAGGTTAGCATTACAACACACAACCTATGGATAAATGAGCAGGTGCGCTTTTTTAAGATCCTTATCCAATGTGGCCTCCCCTTAGACACCTATGTAAATAATTTTATGCTAGATAGCACTAAATGTCAAAAGTTTTAGAAGGATTAAAATAAAAAAGGGAAAAATTAATTCTTATATAGCTATAGCCTAAAGCAAGGTAAGCAAATTCCAAATACTCTATCATGATGATTAAGATTATCAAATAAATAACCCACCGTAATTGTTTTCGGTGCCAGATAGTGAGTCAGAACTGCTTTTGGCACCACGATAGTTGAACATATAGAAATATACCCGAGGGTTCACCGTGGCATGAACTGATAAGGACCTTCCGATGTCTGCCTGGTACAGTCTATCTGTTGCCACCTAGTGTCATGTTCATTAGCATTACTTAATACTTATGTATGCATTTATGTAACGCTAACACACAAATGAAAAACCAAAACAAATTACCTTGATTATAGCTGACTTATTTTGTATTAAGGATTTTCCTCTAAAATAAAAGGAACGAATCTGTTCCAAGGTCTGAGTTTGAAGTTCTTGAGGAACTGTATCTACCGTGTCGAGGAAATATGACCCCAGTTCTTCCCAGTTGTCGTCTAGTTGTTGTATGATGTCTTTACGTTCGATGAACTCTAGAAACAAAGTAAAGACGAGGAAAACATAAGCAAGAGAAGACAAGATGAATGAGGGCTGAATTGATATCTAGAAATAGTGACTTAGTACTAAAAAAGAAAAAAAAATGAAGCACTTATATAGGAATGATTAATTTATCATAAATACTTTTTTATTATCTGGCAATTTAAGATTATTCATGTTATTTGAGCAAGTTTTGTGAGTTATTTTTCTTAAAAGATTCCATTCCACACAAAAATGACACATAATCATAACACGATCGTTAGCTAGAAACGTAAGATCGCATAAATGCCCATATTGCCAATGCATCAGAATCTCATCTACCAAACATGAACAAAATAGAACATTGAAAACTCAGTTGCCACATAGCTTTTGAAACGTTAAACATAATTATATAATGAAGTAATTGAATAAATAAAATGAATGTAGTAATAATATACCTGCAACAGGAAACAATCCTGAAAACATTGTCTCGCTCGCTACTAGTGGCACGTTGTAGTGTCTGTTGGCGAATATGGACTGAATTGGGTACTCCAGGAGAAATGGATTTTTGGACCACCTGTCAATCACTGGACCCCAGGGGCATAGCGGAGTGTTCAGGAACTTCTGTGACATTAGTGCGATTACATTGGAATTATTAAATTGAAAATTTTATTATTCAAATAATGAAAACAAAATTTACCTGCTTTTAGTTTTTGCCTATTATTAATAAACAAATATTACATACTATTACTTATTCCAACCCTTTTTATATCTATGGTTAATAGATATGGCATTCACTGTTTGAAGTGCTTCAAGAGTGGTCTTATATATCAAATGATTTTAGCCCATTCTGCAGTATGAAGGAATTTTAAGGATGTCTAGCATTAGATGATAGGTATTTCAGCAACATCGTAAGACTTTGGATTTGGAAGGGGTTCTAACTCGGATCTTATCCTTATAATTTTATTAGATTTAGCCTAAAATCTGAAAAATATTCCAAATTTCAGACCAACAAAAATTAGCTGATCAAAATCCAAATCTGCAAAGTAAAAATCAAGAAATCATAAATTGGAGTTGATTTTCTTCTTTTCACCCTCCCAAAATACTTTTATTTTAATTTGTATTGTTTGTTTATTTTTATTGCCCGCAGGAATTTCAAGGATTTAGGAATGGTCCACTGTGGATATTCCTTGCCTCAGCTAGAGTTTTAGCTTAAGGTAATTAATTTCTATGCGAATTATCCAATTCAATATTCGAGAATCAAATTACGATATTTTCGTTCTTAACTAAAAGTCTAAAAAGTGGTCAAGTTTCACGAAAACATGTTCAATTCTGTAGAAGATAATTGTGGGATATCGGATTGGAAATGATGCATCGACGACAACAGACTAATTTTTTTTTTACTTCTGTTTGAATTTTACTAATTATAAATTTTCCCCAACAACTAAATGGATGTGGATAGAGACAAATAAAAACAGTATTGTGTAAAGTTAGATTTCGGAGCAAGCAAGTTCTGAGCTAGTTATATTTATTAACTAACCTTGCACGGATGACAACTTATTTCGAGACGAACGAAAAGGTTAGGTTAAGCTTGGTTTAGAAATAATGCAAACTCTTGAGTGACCAACTTTATGAATATGATACTATATACAGTTCAAAAAAACATTAATAAATACGAAAAAATAAATTAACAATGAAAATTTGAACTCTAAAGTTGCATAAAACCTAGTTTTTCTTCAGATTCATTCGAATTCTCCTCGTGGACTAATGAAAATTATATTTATTAGATGAGTTAAAGTAGTTATTTTATGTATGTAGCTAGTTATTTAGTTAGGTAATATCTTTTTTTAATCGTAAATATCAATGACCTGTTATTAAAAAAAAAAATCTATACTGCAACAACCCACGAAGGGTTAGGGTGTAGTACTTTGTAAGCAAGTACTGTTAATAGACCAAAGGTCGTGCAAGGAGGTGATTTGATTAGAATCACGCTCGACCGCCAGATTTTGTTTACCCAGTTAAGGTTACTCACCTATGAGGCTGGGTGGACCCCGGAGGGCTCCTGAGCCCAGAAGGCTGACAGGGAATAATTATCTGCCACAGACGAATTCGAACCCGGTTTATTGATGTTAAAAGCACAGTGCCTTACCAATAGTTGCCCATTCTCAATGACCAGCTATATTAAGTGCTAAATCAGGAAACATATGTTTGTAAATTTATATTAATTTAAATTAATTTTCAGTTATGTGATAATTTTTACGTTACTTACAAGAAACAGAAAGGTAGCTGACGCCAATTTATCCGCAGGTGCCTTTTTCAGACACCTCACCATCTTAGGAACAGAGAAAGACGGGCATCCTATAGATTCTGCGTATGTCTTCGCTTTTTGGAGGCTGTTCCTCTGGACTGCCCAGTTGTTGAAAGCGGTACCACCGACGAGATAGCCTCTATGGAAAAGACCTTTGAACAACCAACTTTTAATATGATACTAATTGTTTTAATAGATTATAATGGATAATTTTAGGTTTCTTTCACAATGTATTGCCATCATAAACAAATAGAAATGAAATAAAAATAATTTAATCCAAACCTAGTCTCCTTAGAATTATAGAAATGTACATTTAAAGTACCATTTGCCCGGTTTATAATGATTTATGATACTTACTAAATAATAAAAATAACAGACAAAAATATTAAATGAAAAAAATCCTGATATTTCAAAATTCCTTTTTATATATATTTATTTGTAAAACATAACAATAGGAAAATAACACAAAAATATCATAAATTTTGCTTAAACTTAATGAAATGGTTCACAAATTTAAACTAAGTAAATAATAATATGCTACTTAAGCTATTAACTTAGTATTTATGAATACCAATTAATGAGAATATGCTAATTAAGCTATTAATTTAGTATTTATGAATACCAATTAATGAGAACACGAATAAAAAATTGAGAACAGATGAACTCAGTCGTAAACATGCTATCCTATATTTATTGTCAATTGAAGTTTTTGGCTTAACCTGAGTTTTAAGGTTTGATTGAACTGACATTTGAAAGAATTTTTAGGAAGTTTTTATTTTTAAAAGAAATTGCATTGGTATTAAACTACGGTTCGAGGCTCCTTATTTAAGGTAAAACATTGTGATTAACAAATATTTTAACACTTTGATTTTTACATTTTATTTTTTGTTACCATGTTTTACGACCGAATCCCTCAATCATCACAATATAGTTAATAAGTGACATCAGAAATTAATAAAATATTTTAAATTTATTTGAAGTTCTCAGGCATTTATTATTTGAAAAAAAGTAATTTCTGGGTATTTTTATTTCAATAAAGTAAAAAAAAATTTAATCAATTTGTTCTAGAAAATAAAATGGAACGAAATTTGTCTTTTGTGCTTTTTAATGAAGCTCTTTCTTTAAGATTTAAACATCCACATTTGAAATATTTTATAGTCAGATACAGTTTTAAAATGAGAGAAAAGACTTTTTTTTAACTTGAATATTATTTTACAAATAGCAGATTTTTAATGAACAACAAACAGTTCCTATTAAGTTTTTGACAATTTAAAAAAAATAAAAATAATTATTCCTACATCTTATGAAAGATATGCATGTTTATTCTTTGTCAAATCCGTGGTATTCATCAAAACGTTAAGTGAGCAAAGGAAGCATCAATTAAACAATGATTAAAATTAACTATTTTTCACTAAAGAGAAAATTTAGTGCAATAGATTTTAAACTGGTTCTTTTTTATAAATGATATAACCCTTTCAGAATAAAACTAAATTGATTTATAATATATTATAAAAAGTTTTATTAAAGAAGTTGTTATGTGTAAAAAAAAAACTTGTTATTTATCAATAATACTATAGCATACATAAACAATTATTGTTTTAGATATAAAAAAATGTTAAAGTTATAGATAATGTAGTGTTCAATTGGGCGAAAGGGTCCCGAAACGTCGAAGGCATTTAAATAATAAATAATGAAAATAAAAAGGGGAAACTAGATTTACAAATATTAAAATAATAGATTTATTTTATTTTTTTTAATTCAGACCTCAAACTTATTTCATCTAATAATATATATAAAAAACATTTGCATGGGTAAGAACCCTTATAATAAATAAACTAAATAAAAATTAGATTTATGTTATACCTCTGGATAGAACAGAGAAGTAGTGGTAGTGGATAGAAACAGCTCCAGCTGAGAAACCCAACAGTGTCACAGAGGTACTGTCACCTCCAAAGTATTCGATGTTCCTCTGGACCCAACCAAAGGCCATCACTTGGTCCTTCAATCCGTTGTTACCTGGTACCTCTTCATCCTCCGTACACAAGAAGCCTTGAAAAAGCAAGAGTGATAAAGTAAAATCAGACTGATTAGTGCTTTTAACTTACAAGATGAGCAAGCGGCAAGTTTTGAGGTTGAAACGCCAAATTTTCAACACAAAAAATTTTCTCTAGAGTATCTTTAATTTTCTTTGCTTCAACGATTTCTCATTGTTAATAGTAATAAAAAATGGATAAATATCAACTATAAAAGAATTCGATAGTTAAATAAAGGAGAAAACGGTTTTCACACAACCAGAAATCGAAAATAGCCGAAAAAACCTATTCCATAATAAACACCTGGATTCTATTTTATTATAGGCTGGATCAAAGTTGATTATCGTTTTCCAAAACTCAATAAACCCTTAAATACGAATTTTTATAGCAATAGAAGAATAAAAAAATTTAAGTACCTTTTGTTTATTTGAACCATCTATCATTGTTAATAGAAATAATTAATGGAAGGCAAATTCTTAATAATCAAGAAATAAAAAATGTTCATAAGCTGTAGTACATACCTTGATGATCACCAATAATAATAGATATAAATGACTGGAAATTCTCAAGCATCTCGAACGAGCAATAGAGAGAACTTGATCTTCCAATCTGTGATCGCATGACGGTTCTAATTCAGGGGGCATTAAATAGTATAAAGATCTGGCTACTCAATAAAAATTTTAAGTACGAGTAGAAGTAAAAAAATAAAAATTGATTTTTGACCAGCTTTTCAAGTAATATGCCCACAACTGTGCATCGCATTCTCCGGAAATATATTTGGATTGTAGAAATGAAGTTTCGAGCAACACATTTTTTCGCTTTCATGTATTTTAATATTTACAATTTTATTAATTTTTAAAATCAAACCAAAAAAAACGTTGCGACGACTTTCAATCTACTTTGCTAATGAAATTATTTCTTTTTGTAACTTATACTCCCACCATCTCTCGAAATGCTATGGGTATTTCAATCTTTTAGTTAAACCAATGTAATCAATATCTATAGATAACGCTACAAAAGAAATATTATTATATTTATTAAAGTGCAATTGTATCTTAATACAAAGTTCCAGTAACCCTTACGCTAAACAATAATCCTGGAACCGTCCCAGAATGAAAGCTCTGAGTAGATATATCTAAAAGAAAAAAAAGTAACGATTCTACAATCCACTTTTGAAGGTCTATTTCTTCTAATAACAAATTCTGTGATGAAACACCAGAATAATGAGACCTACAAAATACAACAGTAAGGCGCTTGTTAATAGCCATCTTAAACCACTTACCAAATATCCCGATGCGATAGTTAATAGTGACCAGTATGATATCCTTATCAAGGAGATAACGAGGGCCAAACGTGGTGGAGGAATAGAAGTAAAATGCACCACCATGGACAAAAATGGTCACGGGAAGGGGGTTGGTGCTGTTCAAGTCCTGTAACAAGTCAAATAATAGATTTTAATATCTTCATATTTTTTGTCATAACAATTTTCGTTTCTTTTAATATGGCCGGCTATGGGAAAGGATTTACTTAGTGTTGAAATAAATGAAAAGCAATTTAAATTTTTAAGTAGGGGTTCAGTCTTTCTCTGATTGGTCAGCAGAGCAGTAGTTGTATTAGCTAAAAGTGGAATGTAAGATGAAATATATACGAAATAAAGATAAAATAATTTAAAGTGAAAAAAATAGATTTAATTCTATAAAATATGAAGTTCAACATTTTTTAACTTATTTCTTTTTTTTAAGTATTTTACAATAGGCCCCTGATAAATCATCTAGGTGTGATCATCTAAAGTTTGAAGGCTTTGTATAATTTGTACTAAATAGAAAATAAAAATACGTCAGACGAATGTCTCTTCAAACCGTTATCATATTATATCATTTTTATAACATTTTTAGACTTTCTTTTTAACGATCTATTTTAATTATGGGTTTGTGGTTTTTAACTATATTTTTGATATACTACTCCTCCCTTAATCACTAATATTTCCCTTTATAATCATGAAAAAAAAAATTTGGAATAAATATCAGAAAAAATTTCCAACTTACACTTGGTGAGAAGATATTTAAATAGAGGCAATCCTCACTACCAATAGGCTTGCCTTTTCTGATCTGGTTGCAATCTGGTGGAGGTGTGGTAGCGTCTAAAGTGTTTGTCCAAGGTTTCGGTTCTCGTGCTTCCTAATTAAAAATACAGTAATATTCTATTGTAATATATAAGATATTATGACAGATTATGATCCAATAAAGCTCAGTAAGTTCTTACACAACAAAAATAAAACATCTTTAGGCATGGCAGAGTACATTGGCCTAGATCAGATGAAAAGTGTAACCTTTCCCGTCCTTAATGAAAAGCCCTATCATTATAAATAACTTAAAAATATTAATGCTTATTCCCCTTATGCTATATATGTGAAACAAGGTTGGGTTTAAAATAAATCCTGCTCTAAGTGACTAAAACTAAAAAAAAAAAAAAAAAAAAAAAAAAAAATAGTTTTTTGAATAACTATAAAACTATATATATCTTGGAATATTCTAGTCACTCACTTGAAAGATAATAAAATTCTCTACAATGCAAAACCAGAATTATCTAGCGGACCAGTAATAGCAAAGTTTTGTACTTTGGAACCAAGTCTACTTTTTAAATGTTCCGTGCAGGTTTTCATAGGAACGAGTTATCATTATCTAAACATATAAAAGAGTAGAAACCACTCATGAAGCTGACATCAATCAACATAACTGACGTAGTGCATCTAAATAATACTTTAAAATTTCATCTGGGCCGCCCATAGCTCAGTGGTCAAGACACAGTCTTACCAATTTGATGTCTATTGGCGGTGCCGGTTCGAATCCGGCCTGGGACGTTGACATTTTTCATTGAGTGTGGCGGTCCCACAAAATGAAGAACTTTGACCCCCAACCATGGTGAGGCAGTATAGGACTCCAATGGGAGTCTTGGCCGAAAAAAAAAAAATTTCATCTTGTGTCCAATAGTTTTCATTTCTAGTTTTAGTTATTTCCCAATAATTTCCACTGAGTGACAAGTGTGAATGGGGCAAGAGATTTACTGAGAGTGCGAACTTTATGAGGCTGAGTGGATCCCGGACGGCTCCCGAATCTACATGGTTGACTCACGACTACAGTAACAGAATAAATAACTATCTGTCGCAGCCGAATTCGAACCCGGGTCCTTGGAGTTTTTTCTACTTACCGTAGACTACCATACTTAAACATATCTTCAAATGTATTTCCTCCAATATCTATATCACCGAAATTGGTCTCGTTTCAACTGCTAACCATATATTTTGTATCATATACTCCCCCTAAATATGTAATTTCAGTCTAATAGGACTTTTTATTTTTGAGACAGGCAGTTCAATCTCAAATTCTAAATTTTCAAACACTAAAATTTCACTGTTATACTTTCCCTTACTACATATTCCATACATACGTAAGAGAAAGTAAAAAATAATATAGCATTTGCAATAAATTCTTACCTCGAACCTGATCGGCTTATCGGCGTAAGGGATGGAATAGAAAGCGTTATATCGCCTGCCTTTCAGCGTAGTACCATGGGTGCCAACCACTTCACCGTAATCTGTTTGGGCCCTGGGTTTTTCAAAGCCGTCAACATCTAGTGGTAAATTGATAAGTACTAAAAGCAACACTATGAACATAGCATTCAAATTGTATTAACTACGACACTGACCAGAAACCAGGGTTATGCCGCCAAGAAACGTAAAATTGATAGTGAAGAAGGTTGTTCCTAACGAAATGGGTCAATATCAATACGGACACATTTTATGATTTTGAATACACTTCGAGGTCACTTACGCTGATACTTGACTAGAACACGAGATAAAGTATAAATTGAAATATGAAAAATATGGAATTCGTTGAAGGAAAATTAATTTTCGGAATGACATAGCTAATTTAATTCAGTTATTAATCACTTTAATTTTCTTTCAATTCAGAGTGAATTGAGAAATTTCGTATGCTGAGATGTTATCATGAGAGAGAGAGATAAAAGTAAGAAGATGCTACCACCCCCAATAATTTGGAAACCCAAAAGGTTATTATACTCAAAGTTCTTATTTATTTATCCCAGGTTACCCTGCCTTTACAGAAGTTGGATGGTCCACAATATCAACAAGTCACAGCTGCAAATATAACAATTTAAATTTGTTAAGCAATCGTGGAAATTCAATTTTTTTTTAGGAAGCCTGATTATATTAATTTTTTTTAAATCGAAAGACAATAAATTAAATAATGCAGTGTAAAACAATTTTCAGCTATGATTATATAGATGGTGTGATTTCAATAGAGAAATTGAAAATATGAAAAATATGTGGATTGTAAAGGTGCATGAATATGGGGCAATTGTCCCGAAACGTTTTACAATGAAAAATATGGAATAGATCATATTCATCTTGAAAGTTTTTTCACCTCGACAACATAAAAAAAAAAACAATTTTAGTAAATGTAAAATCCACAATATATCATGAGCTCAAACTATATTTTGGTGGGAAAAAATTTGTACTTTAACTAAACCGACATGTAGTTAAAATTCAATTAACCAACTTTTTTTTATTATTATAATTTTAATTATAATTGTGATCTTTGTTTGGTTAACTAGTATGAGATGTATATCCACAAACATGTGATGGCTATAATGACAATACAATCAGATTAATAAAGCACATCATCCTCGCTTAGTGAGGGCTTGACTCTCTAATAGAAAAGAATTTGGACCTGACAATTTGTGAGATTCTAAAAGATGTTCGCTTTCACATGTGCAACTAATACAATACTGTCATTTATGAAGGCCACAAAATTATTCAGTATATTTTAAATCATCACATTATGCTTATAACCTATAAAGGTAGAAAAGATAAATAAATTTCCAGAAATTCATATCTTTACTAATTAATCAACTTAATAAATAAAATCCTATGCCATCAATTAATCCATATACCAAGTGAATTAGTGTACGCCACAGTACCTTTAAAAAAGTCCTCAAATAGAAAATAAACTGTACAATCTAGTACATAAGATATGGAACTGTAATACTTAGAATCTGTAATCCTGTAAGTTAATTAGTCATAGATAATAAATTATATTAGATTAGCTCACCTCACAAATATATAAAAATACATCTGAACCCTTTTACCATTCATGATAGTAGATTTTGGTCACAAACATTTCAGATAGTTTGCTATATGGAATGGAATAACTAATTCACCAGCTGGTTTCAAGAGAAACGGGCATTTCTATAAGAAACCATAGCGAATTACAGACTGTTTGCCCATTATAACTTAAGAAAAGGATTTTTTTTTTTTTACCTCCTTTAAATAAATGCATAAAAAATTATACTTAACCAAGTTTTTTAACATGGTATTAGCTAATTCATTTTTTCATAGATTGATTTAAATCAATTATTTAACCATTAGAAATATCTTAAATTTATGTTGGCATTTCATAAAATAGAATATGGGAGGGAAATTGGCTGAAAATAGTTTAATAACAATTGTATATTATTTACAAATATATACATATATAATCATATATACTTAGCAAAAATAACTTTGGTAGTTTATATAAATTTTAAGATGAACAATAGACATCAAAATCTCTTCTCAATTATAAAATAAAATACTTTTCATGAGTGTTTATAAAAAAAAAAAAAGATGAATATTTCTTCTCGGAATATAACACTTATATTCTTATTTTAAAGTATAACACTTTCAGCAACAGGAATTCTGTCCACCAAATAATTAAGCCTCAAGAGCAATCTTTTTAGCCTTTTCTTTCTCTGATTTTTTTTTCTCTTTTTGTTCAACTTCTGAAAAAAAAAAAAAAAAACATTAAAACAACTCAAATTGGTAAATATAGAAAAAAATATTAAAATTCAAAGAGCAATCAAAGTTAAAATTAATATACAATGGAAATAGAAAGTGGGACTTAATTATTTTTTTATTCATAATTTCCCAGAAAATAAGTCTTTGACATTGCAACCAAGGTCATTGGAAAGATGTGGAGGTATATTTTATACCTGTATATGATAACTCGTAGGACACAGAGTTTAGAGAATATCTCACAAAAATATTTAATATAAATATGATAAACCTTTAAGCCTCAAGGTTCATCAAATAATGAGGTGAAATTTGATATGCAGGGTTATTTTCAAGGCACAACAATGCTATAAAAGAGAGGGTGAATTTCAATAAAAATTTATTCCTATTCAGATTTTTTTCCCAGTATTCAGGACATTGTGCTCCATTTTAGCCACTCTAAAAATTTATTTAGGAGGCTGAAAATTACTATGTAAATTGAGATATTGTTAGAGAAGTGTTTTTTGGAGATCTCAGCATTTTCTCCATATCCAATCATTTTTTTTTTCCACAGCTTTTAATATTTTGCACAATTCCACAGCCCCATTGAGTCGAAAATTCGCAGTTGAATTAATTTTAACACATTGACTGCCACAGTACTTCTCAAGATTTCAGTCTAGGAAGCCAATTCAAGTTTGGTCAGTTAAGCCAAGTAAGCAAACTACAAGTTATCTCGAAGGTTGGGATCACAGGTAATAACACCAACTACGAGATAACTAGTAGTTGGCAGTCAACGTGTTAAAGGTCTCGATCTATATCACAATTCCACTGCCATTTTTGTATGTTTTTTAAGCATTAATGGAGACTAGTGCCCAAGCACATTTAGGAACTAACTTAGCATTCTCGTACCAGAAGCACTACTGGATTGATTCCAGCCTGGGTAGGTTGCCTTAGAATTTGTGATGGACCAAATCTCGACTAACTGGCTCAGGAAGGAATAGATTGGTAAACTGTAAGATAACCTACCTTTCTTGCCTTATGTTGTAGAACATAATTCCTCTTCTAAGACCTGTTTATGAGATTTTTTTTTTTATCAATCCATATCCAGCCATTTTCAACAGTTCCAAAAGTAAACCGATTAGACCAGATAATTTACTGTTCTTTATTTTGACCAATAATTCATTGATGTCTTTTATAACTAAAGGAATGAGTTCATCACAAAGCTCCTCTCTCTCTAATAATTTTAAAACACACATTTTAGGACATTTTTTCCGATACCAACTTTAACAGATTAATCATGATAGCTTTCCATCCCTTATGGTATCAACATCGCTTCCCTTCAATGTTCTGTTTCATTCTGTTTCTCTAGACAACTTCCACCTTTGATGGTAGTTCCTGAGTTAGTAAGTTGTCTGGCTTATAAGTATTATATCATAGTTTGATATGTGATTCTGACCAACCATTTGATATTTTTCCCTTTCTCATACTGTTTTATATACATGCTTTATATCAGTGGATTCCAAATGATAGAAGTCCAGGAACCACTAAGGCCGATATTGAACCATTCACAGACCATTTTCATTCCTAATCTGGGACAAAGAGGGTGCTCTAATGCATTCTGAGGCATTTTTAATATGGTGCATTTAACTTTCGATACCTTTTAACTTACACTAAAATATCAAGAAAGGTCAGTTTTAACAAAAAGTCCTCATCAAATATGTGTTGAACAGCACTTCTGTGACCCACTAATTTGGAATCAAAGCTTTATATGGTGCAACTCTTACAAAAGAAAGTAAAATTCACTGTTTTAACAACAGCTAACATAAAAAAGCATTCATAATATTTCAACCGAGGCCAATATACTATCAAATAGAGGTGATCATATGATTTTCATAAAGATAGCATGCATTTTAAAGGTTAGTTTCGGAGGGAGATAATTTACAGGAGGTAAATTGAAAATTGAGATGTGTGTATGGAGTCTAAGAGTAGGAGACAGTTTGTTTTAGCTGAAGAATAAAACTCACAGCCGTAGTCTATCTTGAATCGTACAATACTTGTGTAGAACATGAGCATTGACTTCCTTTCAGCTTCCATTGTTACAAGCTGGTCTATAGTCGATCTGCTTTTCCTAAAACCATATTGTATAGGTGACAAGAGGCTAAATTTTTCAGTGACCCACATCAGTCGTCTGTTAACCATTTTCTCCAGGAGTTTTGACAAACATCTGATAAGTGATATTGGCCAGTAACTGTTGGGTTGTAGCTTCTTTTTCCCCGATTTGAATATAGGAATGACTACTATCAACTCTCTCCAAGCCTCGGGGTACGTGGATGTTTCCCAGATATTGTTGAATAACGAAAGAAGCTCTTTATTAGTTTCATAAGGAAAGTGTTTTATCATAACATTATGCACTTCATCTATTCCGGGTGAGAAGGATTTTATTTCATCTATTGCTGTTTGCAGTTCCCAGATTGTGAAGGGGCGATTAGAGTCCAGCTGAGATGAGCTATCTTGTGTCATAGATGGTGTATTCTATTCCCTGTTCTTCTCGATTATGATTATTATTCAAGTTAGAAATGCCAGCAAAATGATCCATGAGAGTTTCTGCTATTATTTTAGGATTTGAAATAACATCATTTTCGATTTTTATTATCGGGGTCTCTATATTGCTATTAACGACTATACTATGGATTTTTTGCCATACTTTTTTTGTTGGAATATTATAATTTATTGATTCTTTTCATAATATAATATTCTATGTATGAAGTCCAGGACCTTTTCTTTTTAATTTTTATAAGGTTTCTGACTGTTGCTTTTTGTTTTTTATATTTTATCACGTTGTCTTTACTAGGTTTTTGTTGAAAATCTTTGAGAGCTTTATTCTTTATATTAATATTTTTCCGGCAACCATTGTCAAACCATGGTGCATTATTTGTTTTAGGGTCCTGCCCTTGTTTTCACCATTGACTGTAGGTCTGACTGTATTATATTATGTGTGAAGTTCTCTATTGTTTTGTTTACATTTTCTGGTCGATGTGTTTTGAATTTTTTTATTTGTCTTCCGAATTCCTCCCAATTAGCTTTTTCTATTATCCATCTAGGATGTCTTTTGGTTTTAGGTATTTCGGTGCTGAAATGTAATAGTGTTGGGAAATGGTCGTCACAGGTAACTTGCGTAAAAAGGTTAGGTGAGATAAAAGTCTATTGCTGATGTTGATCTGGATCTTAGGCAGATATATGTGGCTTCTCCCATGTTTAGTAGAAGGGAATCTGCACTATCTACTATTCTTCTGATAATATTTCTCCTATTGGATGTTGCTAGGCTCCAAGTCTAATGCGATCCGTTCATATCTCCAAATACAATATAAGGAGGAGAAATCCTATTAATCAGTTGAATAAAAGCTGTTTCTTTAATCCTTTCCGTGGGTGGCAAATATATAACTGTACACAACAAATATGTAACTGCAAACCGTAATTTAACTTTTATGACTAATGCTTGCAAAGGAGTTTGGATTTCCAATTTTTTTGAATATATATCTTTTTTTACTGTGATAGTAACTCCTCCATGTGCTATATCCTCTTCATCATTTCTTTGTCTTTTCTGTGTATACAATAATTTCTTATTCTTAAATTTAGTTTAGAAGTTAATTTTGTTTCCTGTAGACATAATAAGACAGGGCTGTTGTCTTTTATAAGTATTTTCATTTCCTCATATTAAGTCCTTATTCCATTACAATTCCACCTAATGATTGTCATGTTGTCTTAGATAGTACTACCAAGTGAAAGAGTTAGTATCAAGGAAGCTTTTTGTGAAATTTGAAGAGAATCCACCAATGGATAGATGAGATAGATATGACAAAAATTTGCCCAGATAAGTGATAGCAATAGTTCTCTAAATTTATTCTTAACAGTTAATAGTTGTAAATAGTTTTTAGTTAATATTCTGTGCCACTCAAGCCGACAATAATATCAAAGAAACTGCTACACAATGAATAAACCACCTGATAAATCTCCTATTCTTAAAAGGGTAAAAAGAAGCCGGAAAAGTATCAATGACCCAAACATAATCGAGTCAATAGAACCTGAAAATAAAATCCAACTCCTTTGCAAGCATTAGTCATAAAAGTTAAATTACGGTCTACAGTTACATATTTGTTGTGTACAGTTATATATTTGCCACCCACGGAAAGGATTAAAGAAACAGCTTTTATTCAACTGATTAATAGGATTTCTCCTCCTTATATTGTATTTGGAGATATGAACGGATCGCATTAGACTTGGAGCCTAGCAACATCCAATAGGAGAAATATTATCAGAAGAATAGTAGATAGTGCAGATTCCCTTCTACTAAACATGGGAGAAGCCACATATATCTGCCTAAGATCCAGATCAACATCAACAATAGACTTTTATCTCACCTAACCTTTTTACGCAAGTTACCTGTGACGATCATTTCCCAACACTATTATATTTCAGCACCGCAATACCTAAAACCAAAAGACATCCTAGATGGATACTAGAAAAAGCTAATTGGAAGGAATTCGGAAGACAAATAAAAAAATTCAAAACACATCGACCAGAAAATGTAAAGAAAACAATAGAGAACTTCACACATAATATAATACAGTCAGACCTACAGTCAATGCTGAAAACAAGGGCAGGACCCTAAAACAAATAATACACCATGGTTTGACAATGGTTGCCGGAAAAATATTAATATAAAGAATAAAGCTCTCAAAGATTTTCAACAAAAACCTAGTAAAGACAACGTGATAAAATATAAAAAACAAAAAGCAACAGTCAGAAACCTTATAAAAATTAAAAAGAAAAGGTCCTGGACTTCATACATAGAATATTATATTATGAAAAGAATCAATAAATTATAATATTCCAACAAAAAAAGTATGGCAAAAAATCCATAGTATAGTCGTTAATAGCAATATAGAGACCCCGATAATAAAAATCGAAAATGATGTTATTTCAAATCCTAAAATAATAGCAGAAACTCTCATGGATCATTTTGCAGGCATTTCTAACTTAAATAATAATCATAATCGAGAAGAACAGGGAATAGAATACACCATCTATGACACAAGATAGCTCATCTCAGCTGGACTCTAATCGCCCCTTCACAATCTGGGAACTGCAAACAGCAATAGATGAAATAAAATCCTTCTCACCCGGAATAGATGAAGTGCATAATGTTATGATAAAACACTTTCCTTATGAAACTAATAAAGAGCTTCTTTCGTTATTCAACAATATCTGGGAAACATCCACGTACCCCGAGGCTTGGAGAGAGTTGATAGTAGACATTCCTATACTCAAATCGGGTGTGACAATGGAAGCTGAAAGGAAGTCAATGCTCATGTTCTACACAAGTATTGTAAGATCCAAGATAGACTACTGCTGTGAGGTTTATTCTTCAGCTAAAACAAACGGTCTCCTACTCTTAGACTCCATACACACATCCACTTATTTTTCAGAGGCAGGAACTCATGAACAGTTACATCACCAAAATCAAACCTGTATACCCCCATATATTTTACCCTCATTGCATGATAAAATACAAAATGAATCCTACACTGAGTGCTCAATGTGGGCTGAGGTTCCACTCACTAATAAGCTGAGAAATTTTTAAAAACACACAAAAGTGGTTAGTGCTATAAGGGGAAACAGAAGAGAAGAAGTGGTTGTTGCACAAGTGAGAATAGGACATTCCAAATTAACACATATCCACTTAATTACAAAAGAGGACCAACCTAAATGCTAAACCTATCAGTCCCCGATATACATAAAACATATAATTGAAGAATCCACATCATTTCGTCAAGCCTTCAAAAATAATAAAATTCCTAGTACTATAGAATTGGCTCCAAAGGACTTGGTAGAATCCATAGACCAAATCATAAAAGTTCTGAAAGAAACTCAACAGTATACTAAAATATAAATTACCAATAGCAACCAGTGTTAAAAGAAAACAATCTATATTCACCTATCAAATGCCAGAGACAAGAAGACAAATAAAGTAAAAAGGGCGTAACAACCAAGATGTTGATCGCCCTGAATAAAACTGTAATCTAATCTACTATCAAATAAAGGTTTTCACTATTTTCTAGTTGGTTCAAAACTATATAAATTACAATCTGGTGGGAAGATAACTTAATATATAAAGGTTATGTCTAAAAATTAAGTAATATAATATAAGCTCACATAATCTAATATATAGAAAAATTTGGACTTTTAAAGTTCTAATTATGAACATAAATAAAAGTAATGATTAGGGTTAAGATTTTCATATAAATACATATTGTTTACTGACAAAGAACCACTAGGTACCAACTCAATTTTCATTTTTGGCACATTTGGGATCAATTAAAATCATTTATAACCTATATAAATTTACATGTTTCACATAATTTACACATATTTCCCGTATTTACACACACTTCACTCCATGTTTGTAATTTCATATTGTGATTTACATCAGAACTTGAATAAAGATGGGCACAAAAATAAAAAATAATTCCTCCAAATATCAGTTCACATTCTCTTATTGTGGTTTGTTGGCCTTACAAAATGTCCTAGGTGATTCCTAAAATTATAAGAGGTTATACAGACTGTCCAGATTCCCCTTCAAAGCCATTTCTTCTAAATTGCCAAGCAACCAGGTTTTTTAATACAACTTTTTGTCAAATGGTGTTCTACTTCTAAATCCCTAAAATTTTTTAAGCTAAAAATACTTCATGTCACATGCCTTGTGCATACGTTATATTTTTTTCTGAAGCTGTAGGATCTGAATTCCTGGAGATAGATTAGTCGATTTTATTTGTTAAAAAAGACCACTTAAAAGCTCCAATGCAAGGGAAAACTTCACTCTTACTGAGGAAAATTACTCTGAACAGACTCTACCTCTTCAGCCAGTAGTCTTGTGACAGAGAAGTTGGTAGGAGACTGCTAAATACTACTCCAAGAACTTCAACAAAATAATGTTCATTGAGAGGCTAAGTAGCAAGCACATCTCAAACTCCCAAATTGCTCAGAAATTTTTGAAAAGGAATTGGCTTTTATGTCCAAAAATTATTCTGTCATGGCACTCAAAATTCTCCCACTTGAATTAAAGAATGTGCCTCTATTTAAAAACATAAAACTTATTATGGAGTAATTTTTACAGACAGCTCAGGAAACAGAATCTAGGCAAAACTACAAGATTTCATAAACACTCTAAAATCAAGTAGCTAATTTCCAACATCAGTGGAAAGAATAAAATCTTAACTGAATCGACTCTTTTGAAAGTTAGTACTAAGGCTTTTTATAATATATTTTTACTTCTGAAGATTTAAAAATTCTCAAGTTGCAAACTTTCTTCTCTGATAATGAGCAGTTTGTTGTTTGAAATGTATAAATTAAATAAATTTATTTCATTTACATATTTACTAAAATTTGTGTAAATACATATTTGACATTTTTAATTACATGAAAATTCTGTCCCTGATAATAATCATATAAAAATTACTAATAACATGCCTGGTTCAAGCTCCTCAGATGGCACTTCAGGTAAAATAATTTGTTTTTCATCATGCTCTCTTTCAAGTCTCATTAACTCTTCATATTCTCGGTCAACTGCCTCTTCATCTTCTTCAGTAAGTTTACCATTAAGCAATTCATTGATTTCCTAGAAAATAAAATAACTAGTAAATTAACAATCCTTTAAATTTAACTGCACAGTAAATAAATAACTAAAATAATGTTCTATAACCAATCATTCATTAATCATAATTAAACTGACTGAAAAGTTAGACATATTAAAACCACAATGCCTGAAGATCTATACTATTTATTAGTTAATAGTCTGATGTACAAAGATTATAACCAGTATTATTTACTACAAATTATTCGATATAAAAGAATACAGCTGACTGAGTTATTAGCCTTGACAAATACTTCTATCATAAGGCACATTTATCATTTACATAAGATTTTTCACATTAAATCCTTTAGTATAAATAGTTAATCAGCCAGATACTGTACAATGGAGGAAATGATGGCTGAGCATGTTGTGGCAAGGGTCCAATGGAGCCTGATCCAGAATGTTGTGGATTCAATTCCCACCAGGGTCAGTCAATAATTAATTTGCGGCACAATGAGAAATTAATTTTGACATTCTCAGCCCAGAACTTTTTAGGTCTTCTCTGGAAAGCTTAAGCAAAAACAAACACTTTATTGTACTAGTTCAAAATAAAAAAAATTACAGTGCGATCGTGAGTACTTCATCAATATAATTAAGAATTATATTTCTTCTTTTTCAATTGTTCTATCTAGTTGTTACATTAATATTAAAGCTTATCATTTTAAATAATAATGTTTGAAAGAAGAACATTGAGGAGAGCGAGCATATTACAAAACAAATTATCATGCATAATTGTATATATTATCTTCTATCTTCTTGTTTAAAGGATTATCTTTTTGTTATTCTTTAATAATTTCAGTTTTATATGTTTTTCTTTCTGTATCCATACATATCCAGGCAGAGCTAAATTTCTTTTTTACTGAATTGTTCATTAAGATTTTTTAATACTTACATTTAAACTCAATGAGATACAGCTTTATTTTCATTTTTAATTCATTTATATTTTTGATCATTTTAAATTGTAATAAAATTGAAAATTATTCACTAACAATTGAGACAACATGCAACACTATACCAACTCTATTTGTATCGGAGCTTTTCCTAAAGATATGTTAACAAAGAAATAAAAATAAATAGAGTGCATATATTGTTAAAGTGAGATTTAAAAATTCATTTTTTATTTTATACATGTTGCTGTGACAAACTGTGAATATATAGATTGTACCGTTTATAACAGTAGTCGATAGGTTGCCATCAAGCTTGATTGTGTGTGTTGTTGGTTCTCACTACAGTTACATTTTATGTTATTTAACCGCAACTAATAAAACACTAAGAACAGTAAAAACATTTTATTTGTGTCCACCATCCTCGTGTTCAACATATATAAAACCAATACGAATAATGGAAGTTGAATACAAAAAACGGCAAACATAAAAAAAAAAAAATTATCCCTAGCTCAAGCCTCTAAATAGTCAGCTAGAAATTAGAAAATATACTTAATTGTGGTAAAATATAACCATAAAAAAATAATAAATTGGACAAATTTTCCAAGTTAAAAATAAACTCAATTCCTCACCTTCTGTTTTTCAATGCCCTCGGCAGTTTCCTCCATTATCCTTTCAATTTCATCGATATTCATTGCCTCATTCATTTTCTTCAAAGCCTCATTCCCAACTTTAAGGCCTTCCAATATCTGAAAAATATTTCATTAAATAAACATTTATTTTAACAGACAACTAAAGGATTAAACTTTGCCAAGATCTAATAACTCCCTTACTCTCATTTCAACTTTAGAATACTCCAAGTCTTGAATCATTTTTTCCAAATTCTCCAATTGACCATCAGTTTGTAACAACAATTGTTCCTGGTATCTTTTCTTTTTTAGTAATAATTTTGCACGCCTTAAAAAAATAAACAAAAATAAACATTTCATTAAAAAAAAGGTTTGGATCATGGAGAAATATACAAAGAAGACTTACTCCTTCTGGCCATTACTCAACAGTTTCTTTGCAAGAATCCTGTCAGATTCAAGTTTACTTTCAATTCTAATTTGGTACTGTTTAAGTTTATCCCTCTGCTGTTTTATTTGCTGAAATTAATTATTATATTAATCGAATAAAATAAATCTAAACAAAATGTAATGCAGACTTAATGAAGGCAAGATAAAAAGACACCTACTAACACTGCTTTATCATGGTCTGTAACTCTACTGATTTTTTGTTTTCTACCAAATAAATTACCCATGGTGTAAAAATAAAGAAATATTTGAAAACGAATGATAGAACTTATTCATACATTAAAGAGTAACCAATGAAACACTGGCGCAAGTCCAGTTAGATAATGTATCTAACATAACCTTACATGACACTTGATAACATAACCTTTCATTCCTAAGTTCCTAAGACATCTATGGCAAAGAGGTTGGACAAATCAAATCACAAATGAGAAATGTGAAATCATTTCCAATAAGAAAATAAACTCAGCTGAATTTCATTCATATATTCGAGTTGAGGGAAACAGAAGAGAAAAAGTTGTTTTTAAAAATAAAGAATTAATTAGAAATATTTTACATACTGTTATCTCCTATGAAACAATTTCAGTCCAAATTACACTACTCTAGCTCAGTGTCTTGGTAAGTCCTTCTGATCCTTGGATAGTTTGAAAAAATACCCTCCAATACCGTGGGTGGGTTTTACGCCCTAAAGCCCCAGACAAAAACAACAACCGTGCGGGTTTTGGACATTTTTTTAGAACTTCTGTAAAATTTTTTGTTTCAATATTACTTTATAACACCCTATCATCAATAATTCAATATTATCGATAACACCCTATACAGTTTAGATCTTCCTGTAATAATATAATGTGAGCCGTATCAGTTTCCGCCCTTTGGTGTCCCGGCGAACAAATGAACAAATTTTAAAATAAAATTCCCAAGAAGTTGTATATTTCTTTATATTTAAATTATCATTCATTCAATTCGTCTCTAATTCAGTTTCTTTATTAATAAGAAAACATTATTTATCTTAAAGGCTTTTTTTTTTCTTTTATGATTCCAACAAGTGATACCCCCTGTGTGGGTTCCGATGACCTGAGGCAGTTATTGAATGTTTGGTTTTCAACAGCTATGCCATTTAACCCTGGGAGATTATGATAGTTATATTCTACTTCTAAGCATAAATGAAGTCAAGTTGTGGAGGATTGGACACGCCTCCGGAGTGCTCCATTATGTTGATGTAAATAGGGATTTCCAACATTAATGTAATTATCTATAAAAATGTTCATTTAATTGAAAATAAGAACCGACTATAAGTAAATGCTATTTCCAATAATCATCAACCGTGAAAATTCATTAGGCCGTTCAAAAGAGATGCTTAGGTCCCTATTTTATTCAAACTGACACAATTCAATATGAATAGTAAGGATCCCAAAATATATTTACTGTTCTGAAAAGTAGGGACTGGATATAAAATTTATTAAACTATATTTTCCGTAACTCTCTTAATTCTTCAATTAATATTTTCCCAGAACAGTTAATTCGAATGAACTTCCTTTAGGAAAAATATAAAGTTTGATAGGAATAAATAAATTATTGTTTCTGATATGATAATGAAGGTTGTATATTTAAAAAATAAAATAAAACTTAAAACATTAACCTTTCAATCCTACACTTTATTTTTCTTTGTTTTCAAGTATTATTGACACATGTAAATCAAATTATATTAGCCTTCCAATTAAACTTATCCCTCTCACCACGGTTAGAATTGGTTGGTAACCTCTAGATATCACCTCCTACCTCTTCCACCTCCCCGAGAATGTCAGAAATGACAAGCCGGGGGTAATAAGAAAAAAGTTCTGGTCTTATCCTGAAAAGATGTTTTCATCAATATTGCTATATGCTATGGCAAAAAATAATTAAAATTTTTTCTCCCACCATCCTTAAACTAAATCAGCAAAATGTTTTTATTTAAAAAAAAAATAATAATTTTTTTATTATACCTAGTTTGATAAATTCAGAATTTTGAATAATTTCTTCTTCTTCTTTTACTGGCACAACAGCCGCATGAAGCTGCCCTTGACCTGCTCAACGGCCGCCAACCATCTTTCTCTATCTTCTGTGAGGGTAACTGGGATCCTCAGTTGTAGCAGATCCCGCCTCACAGCATCTCTCCATCGGCCCTTTGGTGTACCACGCTGCCGCACACCATCCGGAACGTATGGTCATCAACGCTCATCCTCATAACATGGCCAAGCCATTTCAACCTCTGTATCCTTATGTACGAGGAGATGCTACATTCCTTATAGAGCCCTAAAAGTTCACCATTTTTCCTTCTTCGCCAATTATTATTCTCGCATACGGGCCCTAAGATTCTTCTTAGAATTACTCTTTCAAACCTGTCTAGCAGGTTAATGTTTTTACTACTTAGGGTCCAAGTTTCTCCACCGTATGTGACGACCGGCGTTATCAACGTTTTGTAGAGGGTGAAATTGGTGGTATGGCTAACAAGTTTCCTTTTTATTAGCCTCAAAATGGAGAAATAAGCTCTATTTCCAGCAGCAATTCTGCTTTTAACTTCTTCTTCTTCATCCTGGTTCTCATTTATAATAGAGCCAAGGTAAGAAAAACTTCTAACCACTTCGAAATTTGAGAAGCCGACAAGGCGACTCTGCCTCTGGTCCAGAGGCTTCTTACCCAACATCTTGGTTTTCCCCGTTAATATGCAGGCCCAACCTTTTTGCTTCGACATCCATCGCTTCGAAAGCAGTCCTAATGATCTTGTAGCGAGAGGGAGCAAGCGGTGCCCCCACAACTCACCAGAGCGCTGCACCTCGAGTCTCACCGAAGCTCTCAAATTTATAAATTACTTCATTTTGTAAAAACATATTTTCATTTTTATATATCATTAATGTCTGTACCTAATACTTAACAATGTCAATAGAATGAATAATAAATGTTACCAAAACAATGCACGAACCTATCTCAAGCAGACATGTACCAACCGATTCTCGGTCACAGCCGCATGGACTAGGCCTATAAATAAGGGGCTCTAAATCCCTAATGTGATCTTAGATCCATATCCTTACCTGGGTCTAGTCATGGAACTGGTGGCGAACACACTGCTTGAGATAGAGAAGTTCATTGTCAATCTATACTCGCAAAAGTTGTTGTTTTTCTGTACGTTCACCTAAGATGATGGCCTATCTCCTCTCCTTCTCTCCAGCAATCTTAGTCCGTCCGCTTCATCTCGGCAACTAAGATTGTAACCTAATCCATAACGGATATACTGGTCCGTCCGCTTCATCTCGGCAACCAGTGTAATTTCCCGTCTCTCTTCGGCTCTAGTCCGTCCGCTTCATCTCGGAAACTAGTAAGCTGGCTCCTTTCTTGACAGTTCTAGTCCGTCCGCTTCATCTCGGCAACTAGGACTGTTACTATACCTCAGACTCTCTCACCTAGACCTCCTCTACCTGCGTCAGTGTCTAGGGCTTCTCATCTGGCACGGCCGTTCCTAACTTATAATGAATACGCCTTGTCGAGGGCCTTCTGTAAAGTAGATATCAGGCTGGAGAACCGCCTAAGACTTAACCAACCCCGACACTCTATAGGGATCTACCGACGATGACGACGTCGTCTGCATAGGCCAGAACTTGGGTTATCTTTGTGAATACTGTTTCTTCCTGATTTATTCCTGCTCTATTTATGAATTCTTGTAGAGCGATATTAAACAGGAGAGGAGCTATTGGGTCACCCTGTCTTAGGCCATATTCCATTTCCAAAGGCTCTGACAATCCACAGGATTTTACTTGGCAGGTTGTGCTCACCATTGTGCATTTTACTAATCGGGTGAGTTTACTAGGAAGCCCCAGTTCATACATAGCCACTATGAGCTCACTCCTTACGATTGTATCTTAGGCAGCCCGATAATCAATGAATAGACCCAAGTTATCTGCTGCTGTTCCTTCATCTTCATTGCCTCAGGGCGAAGATTTGATCAATTGTAGACCTATTGGGGCAGAACCCAACTTGATAATCACCCAATTTCTGTTAAACATACGGAGGGAGCCTACTCTACAGGGACATGGAAAAAAATTTATATGTAGTGTTAAGCAAACTAATCCCTCCTTAGTTGCTGCATATCGTTGAATCTCCCTTCTTGTATATAGGCACTACTACCGCCTCATTCCACTCCTTGGGTATGGTTTCCTCTTCCCATATCTGAGCTATCAGGTCCTGTAGTTCCCTGGTGACTTCGTGATGCCCTGCTTTAAACAATTCTGCTGGAAGACCATCATTACCGGGTGATTTATTATTTTTAAGTTTAGACAAGAAGTCTTCGATGTCCTCTACATCGGGTGGAATGGCTTCTGAAATCTTCATCATTAATATCCACTGGTGATTGTACACGGTCTTCCAGACAATTCTCTGCTTCTCTCGGGTTCAATAAGCTCTTGAAATATTGCCGCTACCTTTTTTGCGCTTCTTCTAGCATTAGTATATTGCCATGGTCGTATTTGATTAGGTTGGCTATTCTGATCGGTCCACACTTAATGTTATTCACCATTGTGTAGAACTTGCGGAACTCATTTCTACTTCTTGAGTTTTCAGTTCCCTCAATCTGTTTCCTTAATGCTTCCTTCTTCTTGCTTCTAACTAATCTCTTCGTGTGCATCCTGGCATCTTTGTACTCATTGTAACTGAGCCGTGTCTTTCTAACTAATCCACATTAATCTTTTTTCATTCCGCTTCTGGATTGCCTGTACACATTGTTCGTCAAACCAATAGTTACGAGGATGTCTTGCTTTTTCTCCACACACTTCGTTAGCAGTCTGGGCCAATCCTACCTTGAAACACCTCCACCTGCTTTCACTTGTCACCATAGCTTCACCAACTGTTCCGTTTATGACTAGTTCATGAAACTTCTCAGAAAACTTAGTTACCATTTCCTCTGTCTTTAGGCCTTCTGTGTTCCACTGCTCGTATCGGATTTGTTGTTTCTTTGCAGTACATTTTATTCTTTGGTGGAGTTTCATCATAATGAGGCAATGATCCGTGTTAACATCATATTCTCTATACGATCTTATATCATTTATACAATTAAAGTTGTTGGAAGATGCTAGCACGTGATCAATTTGACTTGCTGTAGTGCTATCCGGAGAGTGCCATGTTTCTTTATGGACATTTTTATGAGGGAACATAGTGCTCATAACAGCCATAGATTTCGATGCTGCAAAGCTTACCATTCTGTACCTATTTTCATTAGTTCTACGGTGTAAGCTATGAGCTCCTATGGTGGGTCTCAGCTCCTTTTCCTTACCAATCTATGCATTAAAGTCTCCCAACACGATTTTCATATCGTATCTGGGACAAGTACTATATACTTCTTCCAATTGCTCATAAAAAGTGTCTTTCTCCTCTTCATCCTTCTCTTCTGTAGAGCCATGAACACAAATCAAACTAATGTTTCGGAAATGGCCCCTAATGCGTAGTTTGCATAGCCTTTCGTTAATTGGTTGGAAATCTAGGATTGAGGATTTTATTCGGTTCGCGACCATAAATGCAACTCCAAATTCATGCTTATTTTCGCTTCCACTATATAGCGTTATGAAATTCTTGCTCTTTATATCATCTTTTCCAGTCCATCTCATCTCCTGTATTGCCAAGATGTCCAAAAAGGCCTTCAGTGACAAATCAGTAAGCTCTTTAAGAGCTCCAGCTCTGTATGAAGTACGCACATTCCATTTCATATGTCCGTTTCCGAGGTCCACATCGTTGCTGTGAATCAATCCTACATCCGAGGCTTTATTGAATGTTCGTAAGAATATGGTTTTTACAATTCATGGGGAGTCGTCCCCTGAATTAACCCTCCTCATTTATCCAGACTTGGGACTGGTAATGGCCCTAGCGTAGCTATTTCCTTTGGCGGAGTTAATTTATTTGGTAATTTAAAAGAATGACTTAATTTTGTAAAAATTGCTAACGATAAGATTTCCGCTTTGCTTAGTTGGAATGAAGGATAGGATTTGGTTTTTTAAATAGTTTCTCCAAATATGTACTCATTTGAACAAGGGTTCGTGAAGGATTATGTTTATTGTATTCCCGTCAAAATTGTCACACGGTCATGAGATTTTTCTACCGCTCTCTGAACTTATAGAAAATTAAATTGATATTAAAAGCTTTATTTATTACTTATTCGCATAAAATATTTATATTGATATTTTTGATTTAATCATAAATCAGATGCTGCATACATTTGATTTTTGTATTTTTAAGCAATGAAGTCGTTGGTTTGTCCTTTGAAAAAGTAAATATTAAAAATCACAAACTTAATTTTAATGAAAACACCTCCGTGAAAGGCAGATATGACGAATCCTTATAAGAAAGACTGGTTAAGAAGTGCAACTGAACTTCTTGAGCAGAATATAGTTGGTGTTAAATTAGGAATTTATGGTATTGGATTACTTGGTCTAGGAATTGCACTTAAAAGTGTTCGCCCTTTCAAGAAATTTACTTCCCCACAAGATATTCCCTGGTCTTTCATGGATGGTCACCTTAAGCTCAATGGAAAAGTTTTAGGAGTAGAATACTTTCCAAAACCTCTTTTGGTGATTGATCATCATCCCATCTTCATGAGCAGCTTTAGGAAGCCTAATGGATTACTTGTTGATATAGAAGGTGTAAATATATCAGGTAATGGAATATCATGGCTTAAAACAATAGTTGTTGGTACTAATGTTGACTTTGTTTTGCTTCATAAACAGCCTAGTTATGTAAGCTGTATGGTTTATCAGAAGAAGAGAAATGTTGGAAAACATTTAGTTTCTCTTGGATTCGCTAGTGTTACACCTTATAATTTCTCATTAGAAAGTTACAAGGAATATGGTAAATATTATAAAAGCCTGCTTTCAGAAGAAGATAGGGCAGAAAAGAAAGGAGCTGGTTTATGGTGGGACAAGCAGAGAAAATCATCACTATTTGACTCTATACTGTCAAAAATTGCAGCACTTAATCCAAGCAAACTCTTACTGAGACTTAAATGAGTGATACTAAAATATAGATATGTATTGAAGGATTCCATAAGGTTATTTATAAAATTATTTTGTAATAGTATATATTTTTGTAGACAATATATGTATCTTTTTGAAGTATGTTAATATTTTTATTTCTTGATCTCCCTCTTCATTAGTTTTATGATGTTTATCATGTGGCTTTTCAGTTCAAATATTTTAATTTTAGCTATTATTTTCTTGAAGGGATGAGAGCTTGTAAGAGATATCCTTGAAATCTCAACATGTTGGCTGATTTTTAAATATTTTATCCTAACCATTGTTTCTCATCTTTCCTTGACTTACATAATAAAGAGGTCACACTGACTTAATATTTACAATTCAAACATACTATATAACAATCATCTTATTTTGGTAAAAATTTCTTCTTACCAAGACTAAGTGGTGGGTATTTCTTTTTTAAGGTTCTCACTCTTAAGTAACAGCAGTTTGTAAATTGTTTTATATGTGATGCAAATACTGATTGGTATTAATTATTATTTTATTTAAATTTTGTTAGAGGATTTTATTCAATAGTTATTCTTTAAAAATCCTTATTTAGTAAAACTTGACGGTCTTGCGGGAGTTCTTCCAAAAATTTAAATGTTAAAACCCAACTTCTTGTATCCATTCCTGTGGTCTCCGGCAGCTACTATCATAGACTACATTTTTCTGGTGTGTGTAATGTTGCTGTTTGATCTTTAAAGATATTATCCAACCAATAACTACACCAAGTAATTTAATTACCATTTCATAATTACAAAGGAATCTTAAATATGTTGGTTGGTGAACCTCCAGACAATTATTTTTTGATCAGCAGGCCACAATGAAGAGATACCTCCAAAAAAGAATTCCATATCCTACATATTAAAAGGGACAAAAACACTTTATATGATTTCTACATAGTAATGAAAATATTGCCATAGTACTAATAACAATCTCCTGTCTTTCAATTTTTTTTAATTATCATAACTTGGTTTACAAACAGGAAGTGGAATTTGTACACTTTTTTTTATCTAATCCCCATAGTTTTATTAATTTAAGATGATATGTTAGGAAGGGTAAAATTTCTTCACATTGTTAATTATGATATGGATTTTTCATGAATAATGTATGTATGAATGGTAAATATTTGTTATTTTTTCAAAACATAAAATCAAAATTTGTTGTTTGAAGTGTCATTTAATATAGTGAGTGACCTAATTCTAGTCTAACGGTTCATATTTGCCAATTTTGGAGCATCTCTGTTTGTGTTAAAAGTATTTTGTTATGTTGTGGAGACTTACAAAGAACTTAACAGTAACATTAAATTTGGTGCCTCTTAGAGGAGGGTTGGTTTAAGTATGCTTATATACATTATTAATTTGAGATGGAGTGAGAGGTTTTGGTGATCTTACCAAGCAGTTCCCAGTCAGTAAGAATTTTCTTTCATCCTAATATTTCAATTGTAGTGGCTGATAAGTATAAACAAAGGCACCCAAATCCATTGCACAATTTACTGGCATGGATCATTATCTACTTAATGAGCAGGAAGACGTTCTTCCTTAGGATTAACTGTAATATTTAGTTTTAAACTATATTTTATATCTTCCTCTAGTTAAAGTCCTTGTAGCACTGAGTTACAATTATTGGTATATAGATAGTTAGCTATCATTGGTATAGTACAATGGTAGCACTACTACAGCAATTTCATGCCATTTTCAACTGTGTATTTAGAAATGTGATGATAACAAAGACCCTACAGAAACAGTGCAGGTGATTTCTTCTTTCAAGAACCTTTATTTGACCAATGAAAGAGAATTATTGTGCATTGGATAACCTAAATGATTGAAACAATGTCCAATCCACCAAAGCTGAAAGCAGCATTATAACACTCAGGACAATTTGAATGGGAAGTACAGGTCAATTATACATAAGTTCACAAGGCGGCCACATATTTTCTTTGACCTTGTGTGCTGGATTTGGTTACTTCAACTACCAATACTAATCCCTGAGTGATCTATCAAGAAAGGTCAACAGTTTCTGTCCTTCAGTCATCTGAAACTATACAGTTCTTTCCACTTCCAGCTCTGAGGCCCGAACTAGATCATATTCTTCTACTTCTGCAAGGCAATAAGTGGAAGAATAATACATAGGATAGGATCAGAGATTATGAGGTGAAGATGGTACTATATTAAATTACTACTCAGATCTGGATCTGACGAGAAAAAAACTACTTTTAATAAGCATAAAATACTATTTTAAAATGTAAATCATTTATTCATTAAACAGAAATGAAATTATTATTCTCACAATTTCATTGTATGAAGTGAGGTATTTTGAGTACATCTTAATGATCCCTAAACTTCTAACAGTTCATATGGCAGCTTATGAACACATTTAAATGATGATGAGTCTCATGAAAATAAACCTAAATACTACACTACTTTTGTCAAAAAATATTATAATACATTAAATCAAAATAATCTTAACACTAAATGCCATCCTAATCTTCTGGACAATACTTTGGTAAAAAAAAAAACTAAACACTACAAAATCTATAAACTATAGAGCATTAAAAACAATGTAGAAACAAAATGCAAAAACTAATGGAAGCATTTCTTAACTTCAACTAACATATTCTTCGTCTCTCAACTTACAAGAATAATATCATTAAAATCTACTTCCTTACAATAAAATACATATCTATTTTAACAAAGACAAAGGCACATTTCTTGAAAGTGGATATTGTCTTAAACATGGCAACAAATGTCTTACTTCCTAATACAACTTTTAATGATTAGACAAACAAGTAATGCTAATCTTCTTTAACATTTAAACGGTTAATTAATGAATTACCTCCATTATCAGATCAAGGATAAAAGTCAATATGACACACAACAGCACTAATAATACTAACTATAGTAACATAATTTACAATTATGGAATGAAACTTTTTTTTTGCTAGAAATGAAATACTTCAGTTAAAAATAGTTTTAATAATGGTCAACAATTTTATTGCAGACTGTGAAGTTAATTTGTTAATGAAACTTACATTCAATATTAAACAAAACAATATAGTTTTAATTGAGAAGCTCTAATACAATTTAGTTAATTTTAAATTAAAAGATAAAATATTAGAGATAATGTAATCAAAATATACTTTTGACATGAACATATCTTCACAAGAAGTTCAAATCATACGGTAACTATAATAGAGATCTCAAAATTTCTTAGACTAAACATGCATTTGTTAGCAATTAGAGGATCAGAACAACAACCTGCAATAGAACTGTTGAGCACCATTAAATGATTCTTAAATTAAATTTTAGTTCTAAACTTACAAAAATATTTTTTATATTATAACACTCTATGATATGTTTCAAATTTTCCATTAAACTTTAATTCTATAGAAAACAAACTACAAAGGAAAAAAATATGGCAATCTTACAAAGTTTCTTTGTACTGTATATGTATAAATAATATTAATTTAAAGGTTGCCATCAGGAGATCCATTCGGAGAATCTGTATTACTTTCTTGAGAAATGGAATAAGTGCTGTCTCTGAAATAAGGATGTTGTAGGGCTTCATAAGCACCAATGCGTTTTCGAGGATCAAACTCAAGCATTTGCTAAAAAATTAACAAATATTATAATTCCCCATTATCATATTACTATCACATTTGCAGAAGATAAATTTCTTTGTAAAAAAAAAAAAACCTATTGACTTTATTCTTTACTCTACTTCCTCTTTCACTTAGTTTCTTACTAAAAAATGGTTTTCAACAATTTTAATTTGACAACTAAAACAAATCTGCAACTATTGGCTAATGTACAAAATAAATTAATTTACCTCCAATAAGTCTTTGCCTTCAGAGCAAATTTCAGGAATAAAAGTTCTGATGTTTCGCGGTAAATGGCGAGCGAAACTGTTAAGTGAAACTGAGACCTCTTCAGGCCATTCACATTCCAATGGAGTACCAATAGTCCTAAAATATAGAAACATTGTAGTGTATATCGGTTACATAAATTAGAATATAGAATAGGAACAAATTTAATATAGAAGAATTTTTATCAGTCAAGTAAGTTTTAATCTTTTAAAAATCAAATTAATGACCTTAAAAAGGTACTTATTGAAGATAATTGCAGAAATATTTAACATTTTTAAAAACACCCTCTACTAAAAAAATTAGACCATTTTGTTTATCAATAGTTGGTGGAAAGTAAGTTAAGTTTCACAAACTAAGATTTTACAGTGGCTAGAGATCATTGCATGTTTAATTTAAAAAAAGTATAAAATAACAAATCTTTAAGAACATTTACAAGCAGGGTACAAACCAGGTGATCTACTGGTTTAGTTTATAAATATAAATAAATCAAACCTAAAAATTCGATCAAGCTGGTCCCCTTCAGATGAACCAGCAAAAAGAGGAGAATTCTTGTACATTTCTCCCATTATACAACCAATAGACCAAATGTCTACAGGTGTAGCATAAGGGCATCCCAGGAGAACTTCAGGGCTTCTGTACCATAGGGTAACGACCTGGAAACAGAAAATCAGTAAGTATTTCCTCTATCACTTTAGTTATTAAACTTCGTTTCTTCACATCAAGGACTTACCACCGATGTTAGCCTCATCTCGAAATCATACGTCTTAGCTAAACCAAAGTCAGCAAGCTTAACAATACCATCATTGGTGATTAACAAATTTTGAGGTTTTAAATCACGATGAAGAATTCGATGACTGTGAAGAAAATCTATTCCATGAAGGATCTGATGCATAAGGTTCTATAAAAAATTAATTAAAAATAAAATTATGATTGAAAGTGAATTATACCCTGCATATATTGTGACTGATGTGTCAAAACGTGCCACCTGGTAAGGTTGTGGGCTCCAGTTCTAACATATACCATGTTCCACTCACAATTAGGATTCATGTCACATTGGTGAAACCAAAAATAATATTAACAATTACTGTTCCCATACAAAAATTCCATAACCCAAAAAATACCTCTAAATTTATATATCTGAACCATCTAAACTCTAACCACATCCATTATATATTCAATAAGGATTATGCACATTTCTGTCAAATATATTGCCAAAATGAGCAGAACTACAATTATTTCTTAAAGTTTAATGAACCAAAATAATCACAGTTTAAATCATGAGTAAGTAGTTTAAAGTAATTGATATTATAAGTATACAAATACATTACATGCTTTAATAAGAAGTGTTCGAGCTTTTATATTTTTTTAGGACACATTTAATCACAGTGCTTTAACAAATCAGTGCATTTCTAATAAAAAACCAAATGCATAAATTTTGTTTTCTTCATTGGAAGCATTATAAAATGTATCATAAAATAAATATGCTATAAAATTAAATAAAGTCAGCACAATATATTGTATAATTAAATAAAAAAAAGTTAATTAAAAACCATGTGAAATAGATTACAGGGTGTCTACCAGAACCTTTCAATCCAATTCCCTGACTTGTTCAAAACCATTTTTGGGAAAATTCTAGGGCATCAAAACAGTTATAATATGGCTTCATTACATTTACATATGCAGTGGACATCGTTTACATCAACCACAGATATAACAATCTGTCTGTTATTTCTGGACACAGGATTCTTAATGCATTTTTCATCGGGCATAACAATGTTTATCATGGCTTTATATATTTATATGGTCTTAACTACTCGTTTTGATAATCAATTGAATCGAACAAGATTAGAGCATTAGGGAAGGCTTCTAGAAAGTAACAAGAAAGCCTATTTTTGTAGTTGAGAACGATTATTTTACGTTAAACTCATGTTTGAAAAGAGAAGGGGATCGATTTAAGTTCAGTGAAATGTTTACTGCTAAGTTTTATTTTTTCAAATATATACATCATGTCAGTAAGACAAACATTCATTGTAAAGGAGAAGTTGCATAGTCACTCCCCCCTTGAAAATCATGATACATACATCAGAATAGCTAAAGAATTGAGGATTCACTGAATCATACCTTCGATTTGGAAAAATAGAACCTTAGTTCAAGATCTTGTATTACAGAGGATTTTCCAGAAGTAATTAAGAAATCTGCCCATGGGGAAATCGATGACATTCTTGAATGTGTTTAAAAGCCAAAAAGCTTGTCTCAGGTCCCAACTTGCACACTAAAATAAAACATTTTTTTGAGATCTAATCCCTGTTGTACTAGGCAATCTTCAGAACAGGATTTCTGGAGGTTGGATTCAAAGGATTTTATTTTAGGTATAACAATGTTTTTAAAAAAAAATTAGTAGTTAACCAGTGAGAGCCCTTCAGCAACATTCTAAGATCAACTATTTAAGTTTGCCAACAATTCCATACGTTACAATGAGAACTAAGTCATTAACTCTAATTAGACAGGTTTATATTATTAACTTTGGTTTACTTTAAAAACTAAATTAAATAAAGAAATTTAATAGTGTGTTGGTAGTAGTTGATTTTCCAAAATCTGTATATTACATTTACATGATAAATGTTGTTGGGTTAAAACAACAAATGACTACAATGAGAGAATATGCTTGGTCCCTTGGAGGTTGTTATTAACAATCATTTGTACGCTTAAATATATACCACTATTATCACAAATAAATTATTTTTGTTCATGAAAGCAACAAATTTGCACTCACAACTCTTAGCTTTCACTGACATTCGGCGTCCTTTCATTAATTCTTTAACTTTTCCAAGTACCCAGATCTGGCAGACACCTAGTGATTTATTATATCAACATTTTTTCAAATTAATAGAATTAAATAAAAAAATCCTACCACCAGTTCATTCCTTTATCAAGTAAAAAATACCTTCACTGTGTCAGAAGGTAATCCAGGAGGAGGGCAATTTTGCATATATTCAGACAAATCTTGGTCAACATGTTCGAAAACCAAAAACAATACAAGTTGCTGTTCTTTTTCCAATCTTCTTCCATGACACACATCTAGTAAGCTAAAATTAAAGTAAAGGCATTAATAAAACACTGATTTATTAAAATAGGAAAAGGATAAAATTTTCTTAAATATGCTGAGTGCCGCAGAACTTTTCCTGAGGCTTGCCAACACAGTACTATTCATATTTATATTAACATACAACACATTTCATTTTAATTGTAAAAATATGATTTGAAAACTATGAGATTGAAGTTTCAGAAAATAAAGCTAACAAAGATGTAAATTGTCAACATATTAAAGGTGGCAGTTAACACATTAATAACTTAAACATTCTCTCAAAATAATCCACTTAAATTAAATTAACAAAAAAGTTTCTAATAAAATTATGAGCTTTATCATGTCCCAGGATAGAAATGATATACATTTCAACTTATAAAGGATTGTATAAATTAGACTAACATTAGATTTTCATAGGAACTGGAAACTTCGGAGAAAATAGAACTATTGATGTAGCCTACTGCTGCCAGGAAAATGATTTTCAAGTTCAAATTAACTTTTTAAAGATGATGGCCACCCTCCATGCTATTCAAAATGGCACTTGAAAAAGAGATATAAATAAAAATCACAAGTAATTGGAGAGGGCATATCAGAACAAAAGATACAATTTCCTGTTATAAAGTGAAAGATTAGTCCTAGGAATGAAAGAAAAGAGCATAGAGAAACTAGGTAATACTCAGATATGAGTACAGAAAACAGTAAAAAAATGAAAAAGAGATAAGACGAAAAATCTATTGATAGACAACTAACAAATATTATACAGTACAAGCATAGAACTTTCTGAGAAAAAAAAATTACAGCCTTTCGGTTTATGGTAAATAAAGATAATGATTTACTGAAATAAACCAAAGCATAGCAAGTACCAGTAGAGCCCTCTCTTTTCATATTTAAAAAGAAAACTTCTTTACACCAATTTCTTTTTTCAAAAAGAAGGAACTTTGTGGTTACCTCAGTCTTGTACCTATAAATAGAAGTGAATAACATTATTGTTTTCTAGAGGTCCAATTAGGCCTCATAAGATGAAAACTTGGATCTCAACTGGTCTATCATTCCAAAAGCCAAAACCTGTTGGCTACTGTGATTGATCCCGCAATCAATCTCCTAGGAGGGATCATTCTTAAAATTTAAATGTTTCCATATAGAAGCAGCTCATTAAATGAGGATTAGAACTTAAAAATAAAAACAGATTACTCATGGAAATTTTCAACCAATACTTATTGATTTAAGTGTAGTAGGGAAAAATAAAATCTGTTAAGATAATATAATTTTTTGTATTATTAGGTTAATTAACTAGATTAACAATCTTATTGGCTCTTGATTAGGACAAGAATTGTGAACTCCAACTACGAACGAAAGGGTTGCATTAATAACCAATCTGTTTGAAGTACAATAAGAAGATTGACATTTTTTTCAGAAAGATTCTTGACTATCCAGAAATAATTGCTTTCTCACTTAAAGAATCAATAAATTTACATCTAAGCCCACAACATATTGAAATATATTGTAAAATTTAAACTAAAATGTAATTCTAATAAAAAAATTATGAAATTTCTAAAATTTGAAAATTGAAATAAAAATATTGTAATTGAATAAGACTGCATACAAACCGAATAATATTAGGATGAGCATATTGATCGAGAAGCTTCAAAGTAGATATTTCTCTCAACATTGACATTGGAATACCTTCCTCAGTTAAAGGTACTTTAATCTTCTTAAGAGCTACAAATGTGTTCTCATTGGTTCTGTGACAAGCTTTATAAACTGTTCCATAAGCACCTGAAAATTGTTATATGATACAAAAATGAATGATGAGGAATATTAAATAACAGAAAAAAATATATAATTATAAAATTAATGTACCATTTCCAATGACATTCAGCTGAATATAGTGATCAGGAGAAGTGACAGATTCAAGACCAAACTCTCCACCCCGTAAACCTGGCGTTATCCTCATGTTATAGTACCTAAAAAATTAATTTAAGTTATTAAATTAAAAACATTTGTATTCAATATACTTCAAAACTAATTGGTTAATACTTTTTCTTTAATCAAAGATAGATTTAATCGCAGGGGACAAACAGACAGATTTCAGAAATATACAAATAACACTAGGAAGCAGCAATACACTTGAGATATTATTTAAACTTAGCCATGGACCCAAGGCCATTGACTCCTATTTAACATTGAGAAGGTTATGACACCATTAATTTAGTAATATTTGATAATGATTTATTTTATATTTCAAATATAATGGCACAATACAATAAATTTATGTAGGATGCACGCTCTGCAAAAGAAACTGATAAGAAACAGAAATATGTAAAATATCCTCTAGTGAATATAAAGCTAAACTCTTAATTTTAACTGTGATAATACATTAGAATGAAACTACAAAGTATGCCATGGCTAAGTAAAAAAAATATCAATATTACTTCACATCAGCAACAGGTGTTCATGCAATAGAATAACAAACAAGCTTTGAAATCAGTTTAATACATTCAATGTGTCTTACGAACGAAAATACAGTATTACTATGAATAATTATTTTAAAACAGAGAAATAAGTAAGGCAAAAGTATAAAAAATCAAAACTGAAACGTAGTTGAATATGTATCAGTGGACATGATGCAACTGTTGTCATTTAAATGAAGGAAAACGATGGCACTCTTAAATTAAAAATTGAACTATCACTAAATTTTGTAACTTACCGATAAGAAGTTGTTATGGTTAAAAACGTAAATAATATTTCGTCCTTAATGGTCGTTCGGAACTTTATTGAAGCAAATACATGAGACTGCTAAGGTAAATGCCAGCACAAAGAAGTAAAAATAAAATAAACAAACAAATGTTCCCAACACCAAATTAGTAAAGCTAAATATTAAATCAGTACCGGTTGTAAACTACTGTTACCAAGAGCGGGACACTTGTTGATGCTTTGGCTCAATGAATGAACATCAACGTCAGGTCATCCAATCACCATTTGTTCATAATTTATAAAAATATAGCCATAAATACCTATTAATTTCTTTGAATATTATTTAATAAATAAAACTATATCATGAAAAACATCTAACATATAATTGAATGTAAAAAAAATATATATTAGGTATCTCAATAGTCATTCATATATAAATAAAATAAAAAATCTAGAAGAGACTTGGGTTCATTCACAGTTTTGTCGATAACGTTTTATTGGATTATTATTTTTTTTTGTTAAGTGATTACTTCTAAGGAAATGTAAAGCAAAATTAAGTAATAGTAAGAATAACAAAAGTAATATCCTCATTTGATTTCTTTTCTACTAAAAAACTCTATAAGTGTGCCATTTTTTTACGATAATTGGATAGTTATCGTAATAATGAATGCATTTAACTTAGGAATAAACACATTATTTCTATTAATAATACTATTTAATAAGAGCTCTTAGATAAAGCTACCAAAGAGGCATTCATGCTCTCTAACCGAGGTACTCCCGTTCTAGTCCCATCAGAACTATTAAAATATAAATATTCGGAAAGATGGCAGGCAATATGGGATGAAAACACTCCAAGTAAATTAACGGAAATAAAAATCAATAGAGTCGTAAAACCGCAGCTACCGTAGGGAGGAAGTTGCTCTAACCCGCTTGAGAATAGGCCATACAGACCTCTATAACTCTCACCTAATTAGAAAACTGCCTCCTCCAACTTGCCCATAAAGTCATTCTATTCTCACGGTTGGTTAAACATATTTTTGATGAATGCCATCACTATTTATTAACAATAAATAGAATAAGACTGATCCAGAATTTACCTAAGTTCTTAATGATATGGAAGGTAATGTCACATTGGTTGATTGGAGTTTTGTTTTACCAAACTAAAACACTGTTTACCTATGTCACAAACTTTTCGGTCGTTTCCTTGCCCATTTATGCAATAGCCACTAATACTTCTTCACAAAGGAAAATTTCATGTTGAAATGTTTCTTGACGTACTAGAAGAAAGCAGAAAACAATTGATATCCTTTGTTCTTTTCAGGGTGCAATGGAGAATGAAAAGTGTAATAGTATTTTTATAGGTGCTCAGAAGAATTAATACCAATAAGACTTAAATTTTCTACATTACATAGTTTCATAATGTTTTTGAGCCTCTTTACGTGTATACTTCTCTTCGTTTTGTTTTTTGTAAAGCTTCTCTGGTGTCCGAGGCTAATTGGTTACTTCCTGGCCTCTAGCCATTGGAGAGACAAATATTTTCTTTTCTTTCAATATTCACTATTAGGACCACTTAGTTTTATAAGTCTCATTGGTTGTTCAGGACACTGATATTTGTGAAATTAATAAAGAAGACATAATTTAACTACTTTCATGCTGTAATTTTTCCGTAGTGTGGCCCCCACTGCCTCGTTTCATTACATTATTAAAGTAATAAATATGATCACATAGTTGTACACTAATAGTGTTTTAAAAAAAAAAACTATAAATAGGTCAGAACCTGCTTACGTACATTAGTAGCAGCCTCATGAAATGTACACCGCTAATTCTGTCACATGAGGTAGGGTTAAAAATTGTTCTGCTTTGGAATTATTTTTGGAGGTAAAACCAAACAATCACTCAGAGGAATTTCTCTTAAAAATAATAAATACAAAAAATTGAAGGAATAGGTAGTAAAAGTTTAGAGGAAGGACAAATGAGGTGGTCTAAAATACCAAATCATTGTTTTTAATAAAGTAGTTTTTTAAAATAATTTTATTTGTTTGAGCTACATAATTATTCAAATTAGAAACAATGAAATAATATTCACAATAATCTTTCTAACAATTTCAGAGCAGTAATTTATTCGTGTATTAAGGGTTCAAATAAAATTTTTTAAATAATAACAGGTTTTTTAATTCTTGTGGAAACTGGTAACACTGTTGGACAGCCAATCTCATGCACCTAGGCGCCAAAGTATTTCGACTATTTTGTGTAGTTTCAAGTGCTAATTGGTTGCCACAATTCTTCCCTTTTTTATCCAGGTAAGATTGAATTAGGTTATAATTTTTAAAATTATTGGAGATATGTGGATTCGAAGTATTATGTTTGACTTTACTACTTAATTATTTTATATCTAAGCTAGCCATATTTTGTTCTTATGAGATCATCTTTTGATTTAGACTGCACAATTCTAAATTATTTGATTCAGGATCAATTATACTGCGTTTCCTTGGGGGATTTACATTGAACTGACGTGATTTCGAAAATCCTTTCATGTTCTGGAATCAAAGTTCTCTGTTTTGATATTACCAGTTAGCATTTTTATTCCTTTTTACGTCCCTTAAAACTACATTTAGTTAAAATGTTAATCTCCTGTGATAATATAAGAAAATTGGAACTGAAATTGGAGATAAATTTAAATATTATAAACAATTATTTCCATTTGTTTACAAAAGGTGAATAGTTAAACAATAATGGTGATGTATAAAAAAAAAAACTAAAAAAATATAGAACAAAAATGTATGAGTGGCGTATACAATATACATATTGTTATTTATATAGTTATGTCATGTTTTATAAGGTCTATATTGTTCTTATGTATCGGAATTAATGATTGAGGATAATAACTGTCGACTTATGCTCACTAAAGATATTAAGGAATACCGCAACCGATCCTTTTCATTCGACGTTGGATTCTAAATTTGGCTGCGTTTGCTTCCGTAGAATTTATTTCACAATTTTGATCATTTTTCTTTTAAAAAAACTCAGAAAAAATGTTAAAAATACAAATATAAATAGCTTAGGAGAGAGCAAAGGAAAGCTTAAAATAATAAAAGAAACAAATTCATATAAATGACAGTACAAGTAATTAAACATTATTAAAGTAACATGAAAAAGTTACAATGCAGTGTTTCTAATAGTGGCCACTGAGAACGTGCGGAAATGCCCATGTTCTACTAAAGAATCTCTTACGGGCTTCATCTCAAACCGTTTCTACACGTTTGCCACTTTCTGCAAATAGAGAATACTTATAAAAGCTAGCTAATCAAAGAAAGTGATAAATATCTGTATCCACATGGTAGCATGTTCCAGAGATACAAATGTGGACATCAGACATACATCGGTTATTATCTTCGATTTAAACTATTTTCATTATAAAAGGGACAAAATAAAGAACGGAGCAATGCTAGGAAACGTAAATATTGGCAAAGTTTGTGGTAGATAATAAAAATGGTAAGTAAGATAACCTATAATTTTGTTCAAGATTTTTTTAGATACTTGTTAATTAAATTACCAGATATAAAATATGTTTGTGTTTTGTTACTGTAAAAAGTAAACCGTTAAAGTTAATTGATAAGATTTGAAACAATGTCTTTACACCCAATTGATGACATTTTAAAATATACAATTTTTTTACTAGATTTAATTATTGATTCTGAACGTTTGGGAATTAATACAGGGAGAGCACAAATATTTATTTTTCAGTAGTTCTAAAACAACTTTAAGCATAAAAGTGTGGATGCAGCAGAAGCGCTTGCCCGAACGCCTTCTGATTCATGTCAAAATATGACACTTGACAGGTCGCCCACAAATTCAATCCAACATTCTAGAAATAAGTCTAAAATATGATGATTATACTAATTAGTACTAATAAAGTCATTCAGAATATTGTTGGGCATTCGTATTTATACAAGAAGGACCGCTGAGTATTTCTCTTCACACCTATATACTCACTTCTTCTATTATTGTGAATTGTGGTCTGGAAACAACTTGAAAAAGAAAAAAAAATGAATATTAACTGATTTTTAAGAATACCTAAATAGGAATGCAATAGCGTCTTTCAACCATACATTTTATTAAAGGACAAGCAGATATGCCTACAAACTAATAAAATTTCTGAATTATCTTAACAATTAAATTAAAGTAATAAGAATTAAGATACATAAGGAATAACGAAAACTTATACATATTAAACAAAAGTGCTGCCTATTGGTGTGTCACTCAACTATTTTGCTCAAATGTTAGTAAGTAATTACCTTCTGTGAAGGTTATGTCACTCATGGACCACAAAAGCCTTCTAATTTTTCTGTGATTTATTTATATCTTATCTGTTACCAAGTGTATGGAGAATGTACAGGTGCATATCCAGAAACATCCTTTTCAGAACAAGTCCATACAATGAGTTCATCTGTTAGATATGTTATATTTTTGCTATGGCTTTCTTATCTTCTAGTTTGTGCTATATTATTGTTTACTAGAGGCTTTCTTCTTAATAGAAATGTTCTTGATAAGAAAGCCTTTTGCAAGTTATCTCCGTCATGTGTTAATATTAGTGATAATGAACTACTTGATGACTTGAACACTGCACAAGTACAATACTGTAACAAGGAAAAACACAAGCTCAAAGCGATTATAGTTATTATAGATGCCTTGAGGTATGATTTTGTAAAATATGTACATAACATTAGTAAAATAGAGCCCTATCAGAATAAGTTGAGTATTATCAATGATATGTTACCTAATAATTCACGCCTTTATAAATTTATAGCACATCCTCCCACTACAACTTATCAAAGAATACATGGATTTACGACTGGAAGTCTTCCAACATTCATCGATATTGGTAATAATTTTGGAACAACTGCTATTGAAGAAGATAATATTATAGATCAATTTAGAACTCAGGGAATGAAAGTTGTTTTTATGGGTGATGATACTTGGACAAAAATATATCCCAATAAATTTTATCGTGCCTTTCCATATCCTTCATTTAATGTTTGGGATTTGGACACTGTAGATAATGGTGTTAAGAAACATTTGTTTCCCGAAATGAAAACTTCAGACTGGGATATAATAATAGCTCATTTTCTAGGTGTTGATCATTGTGGACATATGTATGGAGCAAAGCACCCACAAATGGCAAGAAAGTTAACAGAAATGAATGATGTTATTAGTGAAGTTATTTCTGAAATGGATAATTCTACAGTATTGTTTGTTTTTGGGGATCATGGCATGACTGATAATGGAGACCATGGTGGTGATAGTGCGAATGAAATTACGTCGGCCCTTTTTTTGTATTCGAAGAATGAAGAGATTATTTCTCAATTTGTGGAGGAAGAAGAAATGTATCAAATAGACTTAGTGCCTACCCTTGCCAATTTGTTAGGTATACCTATTCCGTACTCTAACCTTGGTCGAACTTTTTATCTTACTTTAAGTGAAAGTGTAAAATGTTCTTTATTAGATGTGTGGTCTAATATAAATCAAGTAACTGCATATATCAAAGATTATTCTTCGAGAAATCGGTCACCATTTCCAAAGAATGTTGTTGAAACTTTACTTAACTCTTATGATTTACTGAAATTGAAGTTTAATTCTAACACTTTGGACAGAGAAACTTTTTTGTACGAAGCTAGAGAGTATCTGAAATCTATGAGAGAAATGTGCCAAAGTGTTTGGATTCAATTTGATACCTATTCAATGTCCAGAGGCTTAGTTTTAATGTTCCTTACTTTAGCATTAGGATATATTCTTGTAGATGGTCTACAAGCTACTTTATTCAAAGATATATTGGAAGGAAGTTTTTTATGGATTGTTTTCATTGGATTTTGCTTTTCATTTATTTCAACTTTTGTTCTTTATTATTTTAACTTGGTTTCAAATTTTGATTTAACTCTATACTTTATAACATGTTCTATTTCTATTGGAATTCTTTCATGTATTATTGTATTTAATTGGTATTCTGTTGCAGAAAACTGGTACAAACTTAGTAAAAGTAAAGATGCTCTTAGTATTTTTAGTAGACTTGTTGCCCTACTTGCAGTAATTATTATGTTTTCGAATAGTTATGTTGTTCAAGAATCTTCGGTGGTTTCTTTTCTTTTATTGAGTCTATTATGGGTTACATTTTACGAAATGAAGCCTGCTGAGGTTGTTTCTAAGAAATCTGGCAGGCAAGATGCAACCTTAAAAAGTTTTCTTTCTTCTGTAAGAGGTAAAGTTTTTCTATTAACAGTTGTTACTAGTATATTAGTTAGGTTGTCATTTTTTTATTGGCAGTGTCGTGAAGAACAGTATCCAAAATGTGTCTCTGATAAAAACATATCAAAAACTGTAGTTTGTGTTGCAACAATATTTTGTTTAGCCTTATATATTACAGTTGTTAGAATATCTTTACGAAATCTTGGAAATTTGTGTGGACTGTCTCCTACAGTATTTATAGGACGTTACTGTCCTACAGTTTGTGTTGTGTGCTGTGGTTGTTATTGGGTTCTTAATTCACTCCCTCCGGATATAAAACCAAGAATATTTCTTCCTTGGCAGCTACATCTGTTCCCTGAAATAGTATTTTTTACTAGTGTCCTGTGTTTAGCATTTATTTACCGTCAGCCATTATTTGTGTATGTTAAAAGGGATTATGCCCCTGATAATGCCATTCCAACACTGTTTAAAAAACTTAAAACTGTGATGACACCTACTTATGATAATTATAATAAAGAAAATCCAATAGTTTATGGCCTAGCTACAGTTTATAGTGCAACATTTATTAATATTTCTGTATTTGTGACATTGATATTTGCTATTCTTCTTGGAGGAAATAGAGCTCTTGTTGTGGTAATTATGGTTATCACAATAGCTTTACAAGCAATGATATTAGCAGTTGTAAAAGTTGATAAAGAGAATAACAGAGGTCTCCTGGCTGTACCTTGGTTTTCTGTTTTGTGTTGGGCACTATCTAGTTCACTTTTCTTTTATGGAACAGGTCACCAAGCAACATTTCTGTCAATTCAATGGGACTCGGCAGGAATATTTGGAGATATAACTTCAACTTTTTTTCCTGGAGTTCTAGTTACTCTTAACACTTTTGCTTCACAATTATTCCATGCATTGCTTCTTCCAATGCTGTTTATCATGCCTTACACTTTGAATATTATTTGGCCTGATTTAGTTGCCAATTGCCCTGATTTAAGGAAAGGAGAAATAGTAGTTTATTTAAAAGATGATATAAGGCTGCATAGTATTTTCTCATTAATTGCTAGATATATTTTATTTACAGGTTTTAGAGTGTTTATGTCAATGTTTTCTGCCTGTATTCATTCTAGGCATTTAATGGTATGGAAAATATTTGCTCCCAAGTTCATATTTGAAGGAGTTGCCTTTTTAATATCGTTACCATTTCTTTTAATTGGGTTTTTATTTGTGGAAAGGATATCATACCAATTGAATAAAATGTTGAAAGAGATAGATTCAGGCTTAATAAAACCTTAACTGATGTAGATTTAAAAGTGTTCATTAGCTCTAAGATTGTTGTATTTGAACTGTGATAGATTTTTTACATATTTATGATTAATGTACAAATTGCTATTTAAGGAAATCACGTCTTTTTGGAGAGTTTTTTAAATATTGTAGGCTGGAATAACTCTAAAGGTTTTATAAACAAAACAGTTTCAGTGTCATAATTACCTCTTGTCAAAATGTGATAATAAAATTAATAATCTATTTACCCACCCAGCTTGTTATTTAATTATATTATTTTCACTGCCAGTAGGTTGTAAATAACTGCTAAGATAACATAATTATATGCTATCAAAGTCAGTTATCAATGATATTAGTTTTTGAATTGTAGTGTCGCAATAAGTTTGTACTTGTTTGTTAGCCCATTTATTTCTCCCTTACAAAAAATATTTCACTATTGTTTTAGTTTTCAATCTATAGAAATATTAGCCTTCCCTATATTTTTTATTAAGTGTTTGATTTTCACCACATAACCTAAAATAATTGGCCTATATAGATTTACACTGTATATAGTAGCAATGTTATATAAAATAGTTACGTTGCTGTATATTAATGTATAAAGTAATTTATTCTTGTTTCTAATGGTAATTTATTAATAAAATATAAGGATTGTAGAATTTAATTTATGTGATTGTTAAACAATCTTTTGTCCAATATTGTGTATTATTAGAATCGGTTTGTAAATGCTCGATTTCAGTATTTAAATTAAACATTTATTAATAATTTATTTATTTTTAAGTTATGAGAATGTTTTTCACATTTCTTTGGAATCAATTAAATAATTTGTGTTTAATAACAGTAAAGTCATAAAAAAAAAAAAAAAAAATGTAATTAATTCTTAAATACTTTGGATGAAATATAATGTTTGTTTTTTCGATTAACATAACTGTTTGTAACACTTTTTGTTGATTTTTCAATTATATATTGCTGTTTGAATTATAACTTTAAGTGACCTGATTATCAATTATTTTACTCAATTACATTAGTAACCTGCCTGGTGTAGTTATAAGAAAGAAAAAAAAAATGCATTTTTAGCTTTATATTAGATGATTTTATTCAACAGCAGGATGAATCCATTAGCCTGAAATAATATTTGTTTTATAAAAAGATTTTTTTATATGGATTTCAGTTTGTGTTTATTTTCTATTACACGCAAGCTCATTAATAGATAATTTGAAAGCTTACAACTCACTATTGTCTTCATGTTTACAATTATCTTAACTGAAAATAAATTTTCTCATGAAAAATAAATTACCAAAGAATTTTCCATTTTAATTCAAAACTTGTTTTTGTTTGTTTTTTTATTTAAACTTTGACCCTTTAACATAAGAAAAGGTAGGCAGATAAGTATTAAAGTACATTATTGATAAGAAAAAAAGATGGATATAATGATAATAAATAAATTAAATATTTGAAATCTCAGCTGATTGTTGGTGTGATAAGGTTAAAACTAATTGGCAAACTTAAATTTATATTTCTACGAATAATATATTTTTTTAATGTCTGTACCTTAAAAAAAATTACTAAAAGATAGTTTATTAGTGTAATTTTAAGAATTCATATTTCATTATCGTTTTTTCTTTGGGTACAGAAATTTTACGAATAGTTGCTGAATTTTTAATTAAACCTTTTGGAACTTATATTAGTTAGCTTATAGTATTATTTTTACTTACAATCATGCACATTGGTTAGTTAAAAATCAAAACTAAAGGCCCAGCCACACAGAAGGCAGTATCTCGTAAATCTCAAAGTTAAATGAGTTCATCTATGTAAATGTTTTAAATAAAATCAGTATTGTTAGAGGGTATAAATCGTTTTGTACTAATTTGTTTTATTCTCCTCTTTTTTTAAATTTTACATTGTTTTAATATTTCCATTAAAATGAAAATTATCTTAGAGAATCGATAGACATGACATCTTCACACACCTGATTAGATTTTTTTCCCCTTTCATAGTCTTTTTCTTACTAGATGCTCAATTAAAAAAAATAAAGTAAAGGTAAAGAATGTATTGTAATGGGAACATATTTTTGATATGCAGTTTTTAACATATGTATGTATTTTAGAGTGAGTACTCTGAGTTAAAAAACTAATTTTCGACCATTTTTCCTAATGTGTCTGTGCCACAATTATCAGAAGGTGTGACTTATTTTGTATATTATATTATGTAATTTTCTTTTTCGAAGGCACCAATTTGTGATATTTCCTATTTTTTTTTCTATTTGGATTATTTAGTAAACTTCTTACATTTTATTTTTTATTAATTTTACATTAATAAATTATTCCTCCCAGGATTTTAGACAGTCTGTCCATCTTCCAGTATTGATGCTAAAAATAGAAATAAAGTGCTATTTATTATTGTATACAATTTTTATATCTGAAATTTATTAACCATTTTGAAAAAATAATAGATAAAGCAGAAAACTATAGAACAAGAAAAATGTTAGAAGCAATATATATGAAAAAACATATAGCTGAAAATTCTAAAATAGACATGGGAAAAGTAGGCACAGATTTCACTGACAATCAGTAAAATAGATTTTTAAAAACTTATCAAAAATGCAGATAAACTGAAATAGAAACAAAGAACATAAGTAAACAAAAGCCTAATACTTGGTAGGCAGGTAGGGTACATGGGTCAGTAAAAAAAAAACAAACATTAATAACAATCCATAGGGTACATGGGTCAGTACAAAAAAAAACAAACATCTATAACAATCTATAAACCTAAGAGGAATTTACTATGAAATGTAAATATTCAAAATAATAGTATACATTATTTTTTGTAGTGTATACAAGATATTAGTGTACAGTAATTCTTGTCCATTTTCAAACTTTTGAAACTTGAAATGTTTCAAAATGGAGAGTAATAATGTGAAACATCATCCAATTCACAAATCAAAAATACGAGAAGTTTTAAGGGTGTTTGATTTTTTTTTTTAAAAATAATGTTTTCAAATTATAAATAATAAAAAAGTTAATTGTAAAGAAAATAAATTTGATTGTTTTTCAAGATGGTTAATAAACTTTAAATGTACAAATTATATACAATTATAAATAATACTTTGTAAACATTTTTAGAATCAACTCCTGAAGATGGACCAATGGTCCAAAAGGTGTGAGGAACATTTTACTATTGTAAAACTAATAAAAAATAAAAGTGTGAAAAAACCAAATAACCCAGATAAAAAAAAATCAAGAAATATTTAATTTATATGATTTTGACCTCTTATGCATGTTCTCAAATTGTACAATTTATATAAAAGTCGAAAAAAAAAACTTTTTCTGAACAGACTTTAATGCTAAATTAGCTCTAAAGCTATTGATAAAACTTGTCATAAGTGTTCTTAAAGATCTGTAATGATCCGCTGTACATGTCCGGAAAAATTAGGAATGAAAGTTACGACAAACTGTAAATTTTATCTGCACATACATGACTCAAGAAATGTACAATTTTATGAAAAATTGTTAGGAATATTTTGAAAGGCAATTTAATTCTCAACAATTCACACATACACAAAAAAAAGAGAGAAAGAAATAGATATAAGTGGGTCCATTATTAGCAAGGATACAGTTTATTGGTATTGAACAATTTTTACTCATAGTTTTAGAAGAATTTTTAAACTTTTTCACAGGTCCATTTTTTATTAGTTTTTCGAGTAGTTCAAAAAATACCCGAACATTTGAAAGATAATTAGATTGCCTACTAGCCTAAAAAAATGTTTAAGGAACATAAACTAGTGAAGATACAGTGAACAATTTTCACAGTATTGTAATATTGCAAAGCGGTTAGAAAAGTGGGTGGTCTCACCAGCAATTTTTATTTTCATATAACTTACTTAGTAAAAATATGTTAAATTTAATGGAAGATTATTGATTGACCGTGTGTGAAGATGAAAGGAATATGGTCCGGGTGCGGTCAAGAAAAACTCAAATAGTAGAAATATACTAATTTAATGAGCCAACGTTTCGCCCCACATTGGCTCATTAAATTAGTATATTTCTACTATTTGAGTTTTTCTTGACCGCACCCGGACCATATTCCTTTCATGTTAAATTTAAATGTGTAATTAAATTTATAATTGTCAGATCTTGAAAATAGAAAAATTATAATTCACCAGTTTAAACTAGTGAATGTCCGTCAGTTCCAGAAATTTTTCAGGTTAAAAAAAAAAGTAATGGAATTGACTAATCAGACTACAGTAGCCATTGTTAGTTCATAAAATACCCCAAAGATAGCATTGCGAACTAGTCTCCTTATCGGATGGTTCAGCAAAACCACATTAGTCATAGTTATGGTTTATTATTCTTGTGATAAGATTATAATTATTTATAGTAAGAAATGTATAGTGTAACATACAACAAATTTTTGAAAACAGAAAATTTTTTAAGAAACCATATTTTTGTACGGTCTTAATGTGAGGGGACTTCTAAATAAGAGAACAAACAAAAATCCCTAGATAGATAAAGAATATTTTTTTTTGGTCTACATACAACAAAGAATGTATAGATCCATTTTATATTGTATTAGTGAGGATGACAATTAGATCTCTTGGAAGAGGATTATTCGGATTTTGGGGGGAGGGGGAAGATTCCCCTTCATTGAAATATGTAATTTAGACTCCTTTTATGATTACTCACTGATTCATCTACGATTTTTCTCCTAATGTGCTAGATTAGATTAGAAAAGTTACTGGCTGTAATTAAAACCGAGTACATCAATTTTCATTATTTTTTTATTCAAAATTTAACAAAACTATAAGGTTCATGCTTAGGCAGAACCTACCTTCCAATTTCGTCCATTTGGCAGGTTACAGCGTCTACGTTTTGTGTAGTCTATATTCCGGTAGTTGTGAAATCCTTCAATTTTGAAGTAAAAATTTTCCGTAATCCTATTCATTCCCACTACCTTTATCTTCTGTTGTCATGCTTTAATTTTCGATTTTTGAAACATTAGGTGTAGTGGCTGCCTTATGAATGTTTCAAAGTTAAGCTTTTTTTGCTGCGCTGTATTTGAATCTCTTGAATATGAAAAGAAAGATGAGTGGACTGAGGTTTATACTGCATCTACTAATGAATACTTATTTTTTAGTATCATAAAAATTGCCACAGGCTTTCGGAAGTGGTATTAGATTTAATTGATTTAGTAAAGTACATCATAATATAGAAAAAGAACACTAAACACAAAACTCTAACATAGTTAATCAGAATAGAATCCAAAAGTCTATACAAAATTTTCACAAACCTTAGTATCATTGAATATGTCACTATTCTCATAAATTTCTATAAACTAGATCGATACTTTACCTTTAAAACAGTCACTGTAAGAAAACCAGTTTCACATTAGTGAATGTCACAAATGACTATAAAATTGTTTATTTAAGCAGGAATCTCTTTCTTGACTCCTAGCTCATACGTAACAATATTATTTTCTTGTCAAATCTTTCACAATATAACTCAATTCCCATTTCTTTCTCTCCAGTCAGAAAGGTAGTATAATCACGTATTTCAATCTCAAAAGAGTTCCTTATCTATTCGTATTTCGACTTGTCCAGATGCTGAAAGTAAAATGAGAATTACTTCCACAGACTGGTCAAGCAATTATTAATTAGAACTTTAATTTCTTCTGCTGGGCAAATTTTCAACTGTTGTATATCTGTTTAAATTCTGTTCAATAATTTTTTTAATTATACAGTTTATAATTTGAGTGACATAGTTTCATTTTATATTAACTTATTAATTTTTAAGTCGGTCGCGAGACCAATTTTGGTCCATCGTTGATCGCTCCATTGTCTGGGGTATAATGTACCATGGACTTTGAAGCGATTGTAGAAGACAAAATTTTGTAAAAATAGTTTAATGCATTCTGGGAATTCCTAGAACTCTGTCAGCTTGACACTGTGATCTCTGCCCATCCAGCACAACCCCTTTTGACTTCTGTGTTACACTTGTCTCCGGACGCAACAGTTACGACTCGATTCATCGAAGAACAGAGTCAGTTTGCTTGAATGTTTGGTAGTGTCATGTGGTAGCTCCTTTTCTTTCGTTTTAACAGTATTATTATTAATCAATATTATTTATACTTGGTGACCACGTTGAGTTTCATTTTTTCTTCTGTTTAAAATGCAATTACCTTTTCCTTGTTTTAAATTAAATTGCTTGTCTTACCTATATATTTACTTGATAAGTGAACATTCTCGGTAACAAATCTCTAAACTGTGATCATTACACTGAGAGAATAATATGAGACAGTATTACAAATATATTAATAATAACAATAATTCTATTATTGTAAATTATTCTAAATTAAGAAGTCAGTACTGTGAACCGTAATAAATATATTGCAACTTTAACATACTTCTTGTAAATTTGAATATATCTGTATTAGATATTAATATACTTGAATTGCTGTTCTCGATCGTAATATACAATATTATTATCATTTCTTTCAACGTAAAGGAGATAATTACCGCAGTTCAGGAGCTTTTGAATTCTCTAGGAAAATATTTAATTCAATATTTATTCTTTAAATTGTCACATTTCTTTTCGTTCCAGTATACCCATGAACATGAGTAGTAGACCGAAAAAATCCAAAACATCACTTCCATGAAGAATGGGAACTCGATTATTTTTGCACAACGGTGAATAATAAATGTTGTTTAATATTCGCTGGAATACACCTTATACTGAAACACAGTGTATAAACATAGTATGCATTTCACACCCCTTCTTTCCCCTTCTTCCCCCTTAGACTACGCCTATGACAATAAGTCGATGGCGAAACAATTTTAAGGTAAAAAGTAGAGCTTATACGTAGAAAAGTTGGCCACCCCTGATATAGACGGCCTCTTTTCATCCTTCTTTAATGATATGATATTTCTAAGCGATAGCGAAGAGGAACTGGAACTGAACTCGGCCATGAAGGAAGCTAAATAAATAAACATTTAGGTAAACCTAGTTGTTCTAACGTCATTAAATCTCCAGGGAGTATTCCTAAGGCAGACTTGATGACAAATCTTATGAACCCAAGTTTGTGTATTCGCCCTATGATAGTGTATACTAACAGTAATATAAGCTGTTTAATATGTAGTATTTATGAAATACTGAGTTTAATTGTGACATGTCGTACATCAACCAGTACTAGATTAAATGATTCCATATATAAAATATATGGACTGGTAATGTTACTTCTGTGGCATGTCAAAATTCTGTCGACCAATAGGCATCATCAAGTAGATTTGAGAACTGTTTTTATTGTTTATGAGCTAGGGACACCGACAAATAACATTCTCGCTTTTCTCTCAGTATTCCATACGTCATTTACCATGAGTTCGCAATTAATTTACAATATTATTTCTATATATGACTAGAATAAAATAATAATAAGTATATAGAAAGCTTTCTACTTACTAAATTAAAAATTTTAAAAATGACTAGTTTTCCTCAGATTCACCCTAAAACACGAACCTTTTAGGTTCGGGTTTATGTTTCAGACGAGACATATCTTCATACAGCAAATATAATAAAACATTCTGATTCCTGCATGATATTTCGGCGTTTAGCCGACCAATTTCAGAATCCCGATTTACCAATGATATTATCGATATTACCTTACTCCTCAAGGTCCCGTCTCTCTGCGTGAAAGCTTTCAAGTATTTACATTAAATTACATATAGTTCCAAATCGTCTTGGTTTCAGCATTGGATCCTCCTGAGAAAGCCTTTTTACGTTTATATTGTTCTATGGCCTCTGATATAGTTAATTTAACTTGGGAGAAAATGCATATTTCAAAACATATACTGTGAATATCTATTTATTATCTTATCCAGTCCTCCGATCTCTAATTTAACATTAACATCTTTTTGACTAAAAACTATAAAAAGTTTTTTCTGTAAGCTACCTTATTTCATAAATTCCTCGACTTTGTTTTGCTACACAATATTAAATTCAGGCAGTTGTATCGTTCCCTTCTTTAAAACACCCGTAATCTCTTTGTCTTATATCTCAACTTTGTAGGTTGATGAAAGTTTATCAGAATTGTCGTCATTTCTGCCGTCGACCATGATGTAACCACTTTTTGTGGCGAATCGAAATTGCTCTATCTTAGCTTCCGAAGGTAGTATTCTTAGACTCCTTTCGGCAAACGATTCGCGAGCGATTGTCAAAATTTATTTTCTCATAAGATATTTATTTGTTGTATACACGAGGATAAGTCAATATTTATCTACAATTTTGTTATATTTTTGTTTATGTTGGTAGCACTGTCGTTTTGCGTTGATGACTTATGCTTTGATTATTTGTTGTTTTGTTTATGCAAGTTTCAAGCTGCTAGGTTAGTTTTGTTATCGCTGTCGTGCTGTAAATCATGGCTGCTTCGATTTCTATTTGCACTAAAGAAGAGCAACGTTCAGTTATCCGTTTTTTGTGTTCGGAAGGCATATTAGAGGCCGAAATTCTTCGAAGACTTTCAGTACAGTAAGGAAACAGTGTTTTACCACAACGGACTGTCTACGAATGGATAGAAAAATTCAAAAATGGTAGCTCAAGTTTTACGCACGATGAATGAGCAGGACGGCCACAAATGAAGAAAACATTGAGCGTTCACGTGAAATGGTGCTCTTAGACAGACGAGTAACTATTGACGAGGTGGCACATCGTCTGCCGATTAGTCACGGTTCTACCTACGAATTCATCCACAACAGACTTGGGTTTCATAAAGTTTGTGAAAAATGGGTCCCAAAGCAACTCACACAGTTGCATAAACCAACGCGCTTGTACACCTGCCAAAATTTTTGGATCGCTATATCAACGAATAGGACAACTTCTTAAGCAGGGTTATTACTGGTGACGAAACAGATCTATCATTACGAGCCGGAGAGTAAACGGCTGAGTATGGAATGGAAACATCCAAATTCGCCGTGAAAGAAAAAGTTCAAGATTCAACCGTCCGCAGGAAAACTGATGCAGAATGAATGCTTACTAAAAAATTACGAATGGACTTTTCAAGTAAGAAATACGATTAGACAAGGAGACTGATTAGCTCCTTTTTATTTAATATCGTTCACCTAAGTAATGGGGAGCGATTTGAATAAGATTTAGGTGGAACTACCTACTAAGATGATCCAGATATTGGCATATGCTGAGAATGTAGTGGTCATAGAAAGATCAGTTACCAGCATGAAGCAAGAATTCATCAAGTTGAAGGTCGATGTGTTGCTCTCAAAGTGAATGAGAGAAAATATAAAATAATGATATTAATGATTAAGAAACCTGTACACCCTCATTAAAGGTTTGAAGTGGTCAATAATTTTAGCCTCTTATGATCTTTAATTCATGAAGATGTGGAAATAAGAGCAAGATTACTACTGGAAACAAAGCACACTTTGCTCTGCTCAAGCAAGTAGACTGCTGAGTAGAACCACCTAGATAATGCTATATAAGACCTGTCATAGTTAATAAATGAATAAAAATATTTAACAAATATAAATTAATTGTTGAATTTTTGTTCACAATAAACTTTTTGAATTCCTGATCCGATTTTTTTTTTTCAAACTTTTCTCTGTCATAAAAATTTTTGTTTAGGAAAAAGGAAATCATATTAGTTTTTAGCTTCGTATCAAACTGCTAAATAATATTTTTCAAGAAAATTAAAAAATTTTCACCTTGATTTTAGAGGATTTTTTTTTTCTTCTGTTGACTATTGTTCATATAATCCTTCATGACTCCTCTTAATTTTATCCAATTTCTTCATTAACTTAACCATTGAAAAGCTGATTGTCTGCTCCTTCAGTCTATATCAACTAAATTTATATTTCATATAAATTATATTCGTCATTATAAGGGCGAAGTATCGCTTTCAAATTAAGAAAAAATTCAAACGTTTTATTTTATATCTCCAGTTCTAACTTGTTTAATTAGATTCGGTTTGTGATCTTTGCACTTTATATAGCTATAAAACACGACCATGGTTTGGTGTAGATTGGTTGAGTAGTGTTGAATATTGGTTCAATTTATTTTACTAAACCATAATAATAAAGTATTTGTAAATGTTTTATTTTAACTAAATATAATAATTTATATCAAGCTAGCAAGTGTGCTCATTAAATGTATTTATATCCTCAAATATAGAAATAGCTAACCATTTCCGGGTCAGCTAGTTAATAAATATTCTTGTGTAAAACTATTTTAGACCCGTTATAACGTATGCAAGTGAGATATGAACATTCAACAAATCTGCTGCAGAAAAAATGTTCAGATTTTAAAGAAAAGTTCTTAAATGGATCCTCGGATCGTACTAGTGATGGAAAATGAGGATTAACAAAGAAATATACTTGATTTATCAGGGAGTAAAAGTGACTATTTTTAATATAAAAATACGGCATCTAAAATGATTAGGTCATTTCTTGAGGATGAACGATACAAGAGTAGCCAGAACATTATATATGTATGGTCCATATGGAGAGCGCTCAAAATGTAGACCAATAACGTGACGGAACAACGTTAGATATGACCTCTGAAAGCTAGATATTAACATAAACATAGCAGAAGATAGAATTCTGTGTAAGACTGGTTGAGCGGGGGCAGCTATAAGCGCCTATTGTGCCAATAAAAAAAGTAGAATGGTTTAAGGGTTTTCACTTTATGAGAAAATATAAAGCGCTGCTTCAACTGCACGTCGTGGAAATATTGTATTTTGTTTTTAAATTTGATTAATATTATAAAAATTCACATAACTTTCAATAAAAATCCGTATTTCAGGGTTTCTTGGGGTTAAAGTAACGAATATCAACTTTGTTCCTGCCAAAAACACAACAGTTTAATAAAAGAATATATACAGGGCTTGGTGAATGCGATCGGGAGAGATCGGGTGGTCTCGATTTTTCCGATTCAAACTCACCCTCTAATTTTTCTTTTAACTCCTTTAGTTACTCTTAAAATTCTTTAATATTTTGTATTTATCCATTTTTCATTATTGCTAACAATGAGAACTTGTTATTTATTTCAAATAAGCTCAATTAAAGGTACTTTATAGAAATATTTTTAAATTTTGTTAGACTATTTCTCTGAGGACAACACTTATCTAGTTTTAAAAATTACTTAATTTTACGTTAATTTACTGAAAATTGTTTTGCGCTGTATTTGAAAAAATAATAAAAAATGTAAAATCTATTCTCTAAAGTGGTACTTACGGTTAGTAGATTTTAACGAAAATGTTTCAGTAACATCCCTGGCATACACTTGCCCTATATATGTAATTTCAGTTTCGTGCGACTTGCTATTTTTCAGTTACGCTGTTCACACAAAGACCATTTTGTGAAACTAGGTTATTTGGAAACAGTAGTTTATTTTCGTCGAAAACTCGTATTCAAAATTTTTCATGATTGCAATACTTCTACTTACTTTATATTCCATATATTGTTAAGTGAAACAAAAATACATTGGCAAAAGTGCGGGCTCGAAGTAGAGCTGTTCTTAAGGTCCCAAGGAGAACTCAAATGTTTATCTGTTAAAAACTTTCTATTGTTTAAGTAGGAATTTATTTTTAAAATTAGGTATTTTAGAACTTATGGGTTTATATTATTAAAAAGATCATGGTACCAAATGTGATCGAAAGCCTTCTCCACATCGATCAGGACCATACTTTTGTGCTTATTAAGATGTTTAGGGTCAGAATCAAAATAATGTCAATATATTTTTACAAAGCTTTTGGTGGCTGCTTGGAAATCTACAATAATTTTTGTTTAGTTTGTTTTAAACTTTTGATATAGAATTTCTCTAAATTCTGATTTTTAGATTTTTTTGTCACTTGAAATGTGTTACACGCATCTTAGGAGTCTGTAGGATGATGTATGCAGCTATTTTTATTTATTTATTTCACATGGTATGCACACAAATTTTATATTTAATAAGATAATTTTATGAACGTGGATGTTACAAACAAAAGGAATTATTCACAATAAATGAGTGGAATCTGGATTTCGGTCCAGCTCGGACGCCACCTGTTGTGGAGGTGGGGGTACGAGCGGAGGGGTTGAAGCTTTGCCTCTGGACGCTCAGTGTTAGTCGTGCAGTGAGTGTGTAGCTTGTACCCCAACCTGGGCTATCTGCTTCTGCGAGTCCGTGGGGTATGCCTTCATTCATATATAGTACTTGAAAATTTAGTTATTAAAATTATTCATATAAAATAAAAAAAAAAAATTTTTGGAGTTTGATTCAATTAAATGGGACGAAAATGAAAAAAAAATTCAATTATGTTGAAGATTCAACCTAAGATATTAAAAAATATATTTAGTCAAATAAAAACGAATGTGCCTATAAATAATAAAATAGGAATAGTTGTAGAATTGTTTATTCATGTAACATAGAATAATAGTTTTATAATATTAAAACTTAAGTCTTATAACAAGTTGTAAGGAATTTTGAATTTTTAAAGTACAATTTATGAATATTGCTTACATTTCGTTTTAAGAATTAACATTTTATGAATTATTTAAGAAATTGTAGAACTGAATTTGTCAATACATTTGTTCAAGATCGGCTTACCCAATTACATTACAAATTATTGTGAATAAATGCATAATGATAAAAAGAATATCTTCTCTTAAATATGAGTCAGTAAAATGTTTTAATTTTGACACATTGCTATCCATAGATACATAAGCCGACGTTTCTAGAGTCATAATGTGACCACTTTCAAAAAAAATAAAAACCCACTATTTATTTTATTTTTTTAAATATCTTCGTAAAGCAATCATTATATCTGTGGGGTTGGGAAATTACAAAAAATATTCAAATTATAAATTCAGATAAATGAATCTTGATTGGTTTGTTTATTTAATATCTGATCGGCCTGGTGGGCCTTACATGGTTAATGTAAGAAATACATTAGAAATGAATCTGAAAACAAAAAGTGATGTATTTCTGGAACGACGATGGAAATATGTTTTATAAAAAAAAATTATGAATTTTTTTATCCTCCTATTCTACCTTTTGGTCTAATAATAAAACCGAATAGTTTTTAATTCATTTATGTTTATTATGGGCGTTTCGGAGATACTCCATATCTAATATCCAAACAATTAATCTCCTTTGTATAAAATTTGCCATGTTTTGGCATTTAGTTTTTTTATTGTTAATTTGTCTCACTGTTTGACCTTCACTATTTGGCAAACAAATTTTTATCCTCTTGTCCTACATTCAAGCCAAAAATGAAAACCCAATGATGTGTAATTAATTTAATTTTGTCGTGAATGTTTCGGGAAGTTCCCTCTTCAGCATCAATAAAGGCAGGATAGGAGGATTAAAAAAGAGTAATGAAAAAAGTTATTTGGAAATTAGTGAAGGTAAGACGGCGAAACGAATAAAAAAAAAATAGAATTTCTGGATTTTCTAAGAACATTGTTTATTCATGTAAAAGTTTAATCTTTGACTGAGAAGGTAACATTAAAAATTAAAAATCTCTAAATATGTGTTAATTGTTGTTGCTCATATCCACAGATATTCAGTTAAGATTAAAGTGTTAATAAGAATTGAAACACACTAAAAATTATATTGTTTTATTAATGGAATAAAATGCATTTATTATACAGAACTTAAGTTCTCTGACTTTTAAGTTTATGATGAAGTATGATAGTACTTATCTAACGTTGTATGTGTTTACCGGGAAGTTTGTGAAGTTTATAGTCATCCTATTCCATACAGTCTACACTGCCTTATCAGGAAATATATTGTGATAGTAGATCTATATTAGAAAAGGTGTATTTCAAAGTTGATTATGGTAATGTTATGTATTGTTTTTGTTTTTTCTTAGTTTTATTTTTCGTTAATCTTCGGAGGAATCAGGTAATTTTTATGATATCTTAAACAAAGAAGTTTGATTATGTATTTTGAAAACCCAAATCTATAGCATATATTTTAATTTAAAATTTTTATGTTGAAAAAAAAATTGTAGTATTATAAATGATATAAAAAATTAATGACTCTGACAATAAGTAATATAATTTAACAGTATTTGAGTAAACAAGTTTTAGTTTTACTAATTATTAATAATTAACTAATTCTTATTTTAATTGTTGAACATTAATACGACATAATCATTATATTACAAAAAAAATATGACATTTTTATGTTAACTTTGAATGCAAAATTAGATGATATTTAGTGCTTTTTGAGGAGTAAGCTGTCTAGCACCTTTTTTGAAACCTATATCACATATCAAAGTATAATTAATACTTTTTTTTATTATAATTACAAAATGATTTAATGTATCAACACTATTCTTATTCTGAGCGACCCCTAGAGTTTTTTATTCATTATTCTATTCTGGTAAAAGGGGTCCAATTTTTCATAACTCTTCCACAGTAGAGTTTACTTTCAGGACCTAAATGGATTCTTAATCTGTCTAATGGGAATAATGAAAATTTAATTTTATAACGAACCTTTTTGATGTTAAAACTGCCCTGTCTAATGATATTAATTTTAGGATAGCCTTTATTAAATTTTATCACCCCTGTTCTCATGAAGTCAGTTTTCCTCTTTCCGTCTATCCGTTCATAAAATTTGAGTACGTTTGAGTTTATAACATTTTAAGAAAGAAGGGACTAAAAATAATAAAGCTTAGGGAACACAACAGGTTACCAATATATACAACAGTGGTCCCCTCCATTGAACCCTTTCATAACCCAGATCTTCTGAAACATCTATGTCAAAATACTGGCATATAAGTCTGAACCTATCATTGGACCCTTTCCTTTATTTAGTGTTTTGTTCATCTAGCTGACACATCTTTCTTAGGCCCAAATATTTTATATAATACTAAGGGTCGTAATATTTTTCTTTCGGAAAGAAAAGTAGAAAATATATTAACTACTCTTTTATGTTCATATCTTGAAGTTTTTTAAATAAAAGTATGGACTGAATAATTTTACAAAAGAAAAATATTAGATGTCTTTTATTTAATTATTCCCTCTTGATTTAATTTAATGTTCTGTTGAATGTAAACTTTTTCCGTCATGTACCTAACTCATCTAACTATTCGCTTTTTCTTTTTATACTTACACAACACCTGTGCAAAATTTGAAGGAAATATGTGATGGCAAGATTGAGATCATGGTTAAAATAACGTGGAATCACCCATTCCTAAATTAATGAGTTGTTGATAGTTGACCGTAGATTACTGAATGGAGAAGATGGTCAACAAACAAATATTTATTTATGCCGACGTTTCGGCCTGAGTTTCAGGTCTTCATCAGGGCTATTGAAAGAACAAAAGAGATAACAACCATCATTTAGAGAAACATAAATTTGAAAAGGAATAGCATACCAACAAATTTGGAATCAGACAAAATATTGAATTGAATAAAACAAAATAATTGATTGATAACCTTGGAATTAGACAGTAGCATATTGATAACAGTGAAGGATAAAATATTATATTATGTAGGTATGAAGATATGTATAATATAAGATATGTAAGTAGTGTCTAAAAAACTGAAAAACAAATTTGAATCTACAAATTAAACAATATGACAAATTTGTATTGGGGTTGGGACCGATTGGGGACCACTGCTCTTGATAGAGGTTGGAATTTATTTTAGGACTTAAATTTTATATTCTAGGCTTAACTTCCTTTATTTTTTCAACCGAAGGAAAGACCGCTTATTGTTGAGGAGTTGAAATTCATTCCGAGGGTCTGCCATAAAATAGAAGTCAACCTCCCGAGGCCATCCACGGGCCAAGCACTCTTTCTTTATCTATCTATGTTTTTAATTTTATTGGTTCCGCTTTTGTCAATTTTTTTTAGTATGCCTCCTACTTTTCTGGTATTAAAGGTGGTAGCTTTGCCATCTGACTTTCCAAGACTAAAGCATCAGCCCAGCTTCGAGCATTTTACCACTTAAAGCTAATTAATCAAAAGATCTTAAATTTTGAAGTCTTCAATACTCACTTTTATGTCACAAACGAAATATATATTCAAATTGTTAATATTCAATAGAGGTAACCAGGGGCAAGCGGCAGGGTCGCCGTCAGTTGCACCTCCCCTCCCCCCAACTCCGGGTTCTGGATAAAACAATAATCTCTGTCAATATTTCAGGTCTCAATTTTTTTAACGATATTAATGTATGGATTAAGGTTTTATGAAAGCAGTCCTTAATTTTACATACTAAATACTCAAGTATAGTGCTTATAAGCTATTATCAACTATTTTCCATTTATAACAAAAATTAATCAAAATATGATTTTCTTACCTTCCGTTCTCAATTTGAATAATGGAGACTTAAGTTCAATATTTTTGCTAAGCTAGACTATAATCAACACCATTTTCCTTATTCTACCTTGAAAATCTAAAGAACGTGTCATATTAATAAATTAGGCTATAATATCAGAGTTGATACGTGCGTGATACTATGCATTGTATACAGAAATGATATATTTATTTCTATATACTTTTTTGTCCTCGAAATTATGTTTTATTTGTCCTCCTCTGACGACGGACCTGGCTTATAACTCCTCTCTATGTTTTCGTTTTAGTGGAAGAAAAAATATAAGAGCTAAATAATTTAAGAGAAGTAAATAATTTATTAATACATAAAATTATAAAATCTTTTTTATGATTTGGGTGGCCTTTTGAGTATATTTAACAGTGTCAAAAATCAAATTTGAGTGTTAAAAATATAAATAAATTGTACATTCCAATAAGGACAGGACTGCTCTCCTTAAAAAAATAAAATTGACACCCTTGCACATCCATATAAACCTATGAGACTTCTAGCGTTGCATAACCATCCATTCCGAATAATGGAAACGTATTTTAATATAATTCCGTGACCTTCCTACATAAGAAATATATTAAAGTATAACCTAGAGCCAGTTTATTTAACAACGGTATTTTCGTATAAAAAACCAACTGTTTGGCTGGCGAAATTCTTTTCAATATTCTTAAAGCCCTTGACTTTGAGTTTTAACCTTTGTAATATTTTATGCACCTTATCTTATTCAGGGTTAAGAGTAAAACGGAATTTTTATGCGCTTGCTAAAAACTATTTTCCCAGCGTTTCTCTATTCAGTTAAGAGCATTTAATATTTAAATTGATTCTTACCCAGTCAATTACAGTCGGTGACCATTCATTTTTTATTTTATTTCTTTAGATGGTGGTATAATTTATTTCTGAGTTATAAGAGTTTGGCTGGAAATCGATTATAAATACTTGTACATTTAATACAAAGGCTGGTAAAGAGATTCGTTTCTTAGAACTCCATCTTGAGCAGATCCCACAACCTACTTTAAAATGCCCTTCAGGGAAAGAAAAAAGGACATTTATGCATCACTAACACTACAGACACACATAACATCCATTGAATAATGGTGTCAAAACTGGAGAATCAAAATAAATCCCACCAGATCACCTTTACTCTCCGTTATAAACTTCTACTCTCCTGTCCTACAGTATCCTTTCTAAATACTCCACTGTCGCCTGTTTAACAGATTCGATACTTAGGACTCCATCTTGACAAGAGACTTGGAATCCCCATACAAGACTGAAACGACAAGAAACTGCTCGTAAATTTCGATTGCTACAACACTTACTTAACAAACGCTCTGAACTTCCCATTCACTACAAAAAATTATTGATTGGAGAAGATGGTCGGAGGTGCGGTCAGCAAAGAAACAACATAAATAAACAAAAAATATTTATCTACAATCAGTAATCTACGGTCAACTATATACAGCTCATTACAAAAATGATAATATACTATGATAAACAGACCACTTTGGACATACGAAATTGAGCTTTGGGGGTTCAAATTCATCCCGTATCCAATCCTTACAACCCAAAATCCTCCGTAAAATCCTCGATGCTCCTTATTAAGTCACAAATGAACTCATCCACAAAGACCTTAACATCCCTTTCGTTGCAGACTTGGCTAAATAGATGTGCATCTTTTCATTCCAAACTCAACGTCTCGTCGATATATACTTTTCCAAGAAAATCACATTTTCCCTCTGTAACATGTCGCCATTTTTGGAATCTGCCATGAATTTCCTATAATATAGCAACAAGTTTGTTGGTGAATTTCGTATCTTTGGGCTGTCATTAAGTTTAAAAAAATATGAATAACTTATGATGAAAGAAATGAATATTTCTTTACATTTTTGTAATAATTTATAACTCGCATTAAGGACGAATCAAAGAACTTGAGCTTATTTTTTTTTAAGATTCTCAATTGTAATTATGGATTTTCGTTAGGTATTTCAGGGTGGAATTTACACTTTTTTTTTTTTTAAATGATCCATACATATTTTTAAATAGATGCCGCATCTGGCTCGTCCACTAGTTTTTTGGAGGATTTATAAAAACATGAGACGGTACACGAACAAAAGGACAAAACTCGGAAGCACATAGATTAGAATGAATAATGCTTCCTTAAATAATTTCATTGTTAATGGACATCCCATAACAAACAATGGCAACAAACAACTGGTGTAATGGATCATTGTTTTTTGTTCATTATTTCCCCATCAACACTTCTAAACATGAAAATGAACTTTAATCTAGACTCATTTCAAAAAGAACGCACCAACATTAACACAAAACCTTTGTTTTTTTTTATTACCGTTAGCTTTGTATCTTCGTAAACAAACTTAAGTATTTATTAAGTATCTCTAAAATTATCTGTTGCAAATATTACAAAACTAATTTACATTACTTGTAAATTCTTGAGTTATTCTGTATTTGTTTTATTTTTCCTTCATATTTTAACCCCGATACACCACACTCTTGCATTAATAATTAGTTGGAATTTTATTTTAGATCTAAATTTACCCTCATAAATATTTTATTACACCTATTTGACACATCCTCATGCATATTTGATTAATTAATAAATGATTAAAATTTAATTAAATTGCAATAATTAATTATATGATTAATTGAAATGATAAGCCCACCCTAAACTGTTGACCTTCCCAATCTGGCTGCAATGGCGGGTAAGTGGATGAACCGCTCTTCTATTGAGTACCTAAGGACGTTGAACCCTATGACGACAAGATTAGAAACTATACAATAAAACAGAAGTATTAAAAAAAACACGTTCTTGTTTAGATAAATAGTTTAATAAAGTTTTTCAAACAAAATCACTCCTATGATGCTCTTATAATGGAAACCTGACTGTCTAATGCTGGTTAGGATAGGTTGATTACCTCTAGGATGATCTTTCTGTATATCTGAGTCCAGGCGGAGGGTGAAAAAAAAGTTTCAATCAGTATAAGGTCTATTGCAATTAAAGGTCCGATATAAATATCAATAAACTAACTTATTTTGATATGAAGATCCTCATTGTGTTGAATGTGCTCTTCGTATAGATCTATATTTATATATGCATACATGCTGTTCAGAATTGCTATAAATCACTGAATCGCTCTTTTGGACCTGACAACCGGAATTGTAGTGCATAAATTATTGTAGATAGATACAGTGACGCTCAATACAGTGGCACTGTACAGCTTTTCTATGTAATATAGTGGCTCAGAACTCTGGGATGGCTTTTGTACGCCTGTATTGTCGGTGAATACATTTCGAAGGTACACACATTCTTATGTTAATATTTTGTTAATTTACTTCAACGTTTCGAGTTTTCAGCGTATTAGAATTCTTTAAACTTTTGCAAGGCTAATAGATGATAGTAACAAGTTAAAAAATTTATATATTAATTGTCGATTTTTTTTTAATAATTATTCTTATATTTTTATATAATTATTACGGCATATATTATGTAACAAAACAGTACGGCATTCTTTCTGGAATATTAAAAACATTTATTTTACTGGAAATAAAAACAAAAAATAAATAAAATGGTTCCCGCGACCTGACTGATTTATAGATAACCTATAAATCAATATTTATAGGTCCACAATATTTTATACTGGTAATAAAATATTGAGGACTCCTGAAGAAAATAGGAACTCAAAAACTAGTGATTGTTGATGCAGAACAATTTCGTTACACCCTGTGGTTAAAGAAAATATTGTACAAGAAAATTGTCGTGCGCGAAACCGGTATAAATAACTCTGTACCGCTACAATGCATGAAGGATCAGGGATGAAGTATTTTGTAAGGAAGTATGTTATTATCCCAACGGTCATGCAAGGTGGTGATTTGGTAAGAATTACACCAGATCTTTCCCAAATTAAGGGTACCCACATTATAAGGTTGGATGGACCCCGGAGGGCTTCCGAACACACAGGGTTGACTCATGGCTACAGTAACATAATAAATAATTGTCTGTCACAGTTGGATTCGAATTGTTTGGAATTTTCCAAATTCAGTTAGTTACTGCTAGTGTCTTATCACTGAGCCACGCCGCTCCCCGATGCTGCTATATATAACATTGTATTTAACAGATCACATGTTACATTGTTAAAAATAAAAGGTGGAAAAACTTTTTAATGAAAAAATCTCTACATTGTATTTAGGGTTGTATGAACGAATGTGAGAACAAAGTGAATGCATATTTTATTACCTAATTGTTTCTGTTAAACGCGGGTATGAACTTTCTTTAATTATTTCCATGAATTAAATATGTACTTCGGCTTTGTTTCAAATTTTAATAAATTTTACTATATAATATATTCAATATACTTAATTTCATAGAGCGGAATAGAATAATATTATTCTACTATCATGAACAATTTTTATTAATTTATTTTATTTAATTGAAATTGTTTTTTTTTCACAAAATATGTGAAAGCTGGGTTGCTTAGTAAGGTCCTGTATTACTAATTCCAGGGACTCGGGTTCGAATCCAGATAATTATGTCTGCTGTTACTGTAGCCGTGAGTCAACCCTATGGGTTAGAGGGACCTCCGGGGTCTTTCCAGCCTCATAAACTGGATAGCATTGATTTGGGAAAAATCTAGTGGTTGAACTTGATCATAAACTAACTTTTTAACTTTAACCATTGTTCGAACTGTTGTACTTCCTTACAAATTACTGAACCCTTGACCATTCATGGGTTGTGGTGGTACAGAGTTTCATTTTCATTTTCACAAAGTGAATAGTTGGATGACAGATACTCAACGAATATACCACGTGAAGTGAGTTGTAGGATGCCCGATACTCACAACAGTTATTGGATTTCTCGAAAATATTCGGAATGTTCGGCAACCAATTTAAATCAATTAATGTTTTACAATATTTTAGATTTGATTTTAACAGTATAATTTCCTTTATTTATAATCTTAACACTTTCTTGAGACTGGTTAATATTGTTTAAATAAATAAAATTTTATCCATTTTAGTCTCAAAACATTCTATTTATAAGTTCGACGTTTAGGCCAATTCGGCCATCCTTGGGGACAATCTTAATACAATTTTAAAACTAAATTTTTTTCAAAAAACAACTTCATGCAGGCTATTCTGCCCAAGTCAATTGTTGTGATAAATTTTTAACAAAGGTAATTGTGATAAATAATTTTTATTTTTATTTTAATGTGAAAATTGACTGATTAGGGTAATTTGTTGGATTGACCTGGGCAGAATAGCCTGTATGAAATTCTTTTTTAAATTATATAGTTCTAAAATTGTATTAAGATTGTCCCTAAGGATGGCCAAATTGACCGAAACGTCGGGTTTATATCTAGAATAAAAATATTTTGAGACTAAAATGTATAAATTTTTATTTATTTAAACAAAAAGTATAATGTCCTTTACTAGAAATTCATTTTTATTATTTTTTTTATGAGTACATAAATTAATTCAGGTTTATTATAAAAATTCTCATTTATCTTTTTTATATGAATGAATTTTATATGATATTATATGAAATTAATAAAATTGAATTAATTAAAGTTTTACAACCTTTTCGATTTAATTTTAACAGTACACGTTCCTTAAAGAAATTTAATGTCTATTTAATTTAATTTAAAAGTCCCTTTTTAGTTATTTTTTTATTAAATTCCCCATATCTTTTCAACGAAATTGAAAAAATTAAATTGATCAAAGTATTGGGATTTTCTCAATTTAATTTCAACAATTTCTTAAACAAATTTTGATTCATTTTTTTATGAATAAAAAAAGTAGTTCAGGTACTTTATTAAAAATCAGGTATATTATTAAAATGAAAACATTTTATTTCATTTTCCACAAATCATTATGTATTGAACTAAAATATTTCAAGGTTGATATTTTACAATTTAGAAAAACTGAAATAATTTAAAACCAAATAGTGAATTATAATCTAAACCTGACCTACGTCAAACTTCAAGGACTCTCTGGCTTTTCCGTCACCAAAACATCTAAAATTTTATTTTTACAATGTAATAAATGTTTATATATGCCATCCAAGAGTTTTATTATTTTTAGTTACAACATTCTTGACAAAATGGATTCTCGTATTCATAGATAGTTTAATTATAGTTTTATTGTTGTTATATATTGACTCAGTTAAGTGTAACACCTAACTATCTAAAAAAATAATAAAAACAAAATATAAAATATTTGTGACACTGAGCGTTTGTCTATTTGTTTAATTATTGGGGCGTTGTGTAGGCTGCATATTATATGGCTTCTAAGTAAAACTATAAAATTATTTCTAAAAATAAAATTAATGATTCAGTGTATATATAAATACACAGTGTAAAACACTATTAAAAACAAAACTGAAACTGTTATGTTGGCTATTTGAAAAAGGTAACGAATGATGGAATAATAATAATAATAATATAAATTGTTAAAATACAACAAACGAATGAAATAATATAAATGAAATACACGTTATGAAGTGAATAATAATGATAATGATTTACAACTTATAAATTGATAATACTTAAATTTATGAAGTCCTTAAAACATGTGAGAAGTATGGTAATAAACTTAATGAAAGTAAATAAGTGTTATACAAAAAATAAATGTGAACAGGAAGTTGAGCCGTTTTTTTGTTCTTTTATAATTTTCAAATTTCTATAATACAGACATATCCTGGGCATTATATAATTGAGGCGAATCAAACAATTTTCAGAGGAATATAGTTTTTACTTTTTCTGGTCTGGAAAATTCTTTTTTTAATGAAAAACCGATAATATGTTTTTGGTAACCTGGAATATTCCTGATTGTGTTTCATATATAGTTAAATTAACTAGTATAAGCAACTGTTCCTGTTAAAAAATGTGGAATTAAAAAAAAAAAATCAAAAATATTCGTTTTGTGGAATTCCACCTTTTTACAGAACACCGACGATAAATATTTTATTCCCTGAAAAACTCGCTGGTTTTTATAAAAATTAGAAATACTTTTCTATATTACTTTTAATTATTTTTCATGTGAATTTTATCTCTCGTAACCTAAAGTGCTTTTATTTATTTTTAGTCAAAGAAAAAAAGATTAAATAAATTTAATTACTGGAAGATTCTTTAAATTCACAATATTATATGGCAATATAGATAAAAGGAGTAAGTAAGAAACATTAGGTAGTTTCTTTGGGAATCAAAATCCTGTATTGTTTAAATAATATACCAACATTTTTTTTTGTGGTCATGGAAATCACCTGTCGAATTTAACTATTACTCTGATCAAGTCAACCAATTTTTTTTTTAATTAGATGAACCTGAGAACGGAATAAGAATGTCTTTGTTACTCGTTATTTGATGGTGATAGTTACCTGATTCACCTCGTTCATCGTCAACTCGTAAAACCTACTCATGAATATTTTTAAGTTGCCCGAAGACTGCGAAAAAATAATTACGAAGCGTTAAGTTTGGGACATAAACCGATTTTTGCTATTGATTTAAAAAAAATCATTAAAAAATATTGGTGATCTCATCTATTCTCAGTTTGAGAGGGTACATCAAGTGCGAACTATTCCTAGGTTAAACACAATACATTCCGTATTGGTCAAGGCCATAGCTAGGCGGTAGCAATATAGGCAGGTACAAAGATGGCACAAATTAACCATGAAAAATCCCTCTTTGTTTAGACTGGTGCAATTTATCAAACAATATCTTTAGGTTTAGCTTTATTTCGATAAGAGCAATGTTTTAATTTTAAACCAAAAAGCAATTTTACATAAATTCAAACAAAATTGTTCAGACCATCAATATTTGAGGGTACAGATTTTTTCAAACTCGCCAAGGGGTCAGAAAGTGCAGCTTTGGAACTGTGCCACAGCTCAAGATAAGAACCTAGTATTCTTATCATTAATTAAAGTTTGGTTAGTAAATTATAGGAAACCAAGACAACAAATTGAGAAAGTTTCATTCCACATTTCTAATTTCTGAACCTAATTCTTCTTCTAGTGTTAATTCATTTTAGTGATCAGAATGAAATTAACGACATTTGTCATAGTTTGGTATATTACCGCTATCACTTTAAGCATGTCGTTTAGTGTATTGCTGTTTGGATAAAACGAAAGAGATAAGAAATCGAACACCATTATTCGTAAGAAAGTAAAGGTAAAAGGAAAGGGGAGATGAGAAGAATGTAAATAGGCTGAAGGAGTTCTTTAGCTTCCATGCCAGAACCCAGCAGAGTGCTTTCTGCGAATTGCGATAGGAAAGCTAATATTTCCGTGTTGTTAGCTACAGCAACCATTGTTCCAACTGCTTCAGGAGGGAGGGTACAAGCGACAGAAGTTTGAAAATGCAGTTTTTTACGTGAGTTTTTGTCAGAAATTATAAGAGATAAATACAAAGTGTTGTTTACGTTCTATTCCTCTAGGGTATCTCAAAAGTTTTCCAAATGAAAATAATTTACGAGAATTTGTTTTTAAATTTTAATAATTATTGACAATAACATATATCTTCTTTTATACGTGATTTCTGTCATACTTTTGAAAACAAAAATGTATTGGTTCTGTTAAAATTTGAGTTTGTCAATTTGTGAACTAAAAGTTTCCTTTGGAAAATTAGTTGGAGGAAATACTGTTACAGTGATCAATGTTATAAACACAGCACATTAATCGAGGGATTGTTAATTTCAACTCGAAGTAGGATCATAAGGGAAAGTTGAGTGATACGCACACACACAGCACGAGATTTTTTTTTTTAACACTAAATATGCAATAGCTAAATATACTAAAATAAATAAGTCTCCTTCGTTTTATATGATAAAAATATTCACCAATGTTTGGGTATTTAATTTAAATTAAATCATTTAAATAGCTATGAGCTCAATTAGTACTGTCTATTGAACCATTTCATACCACCGCACGTGGGGGTGTGGTGCTGGTGTGAATGTCTGGAACAATGGCTTTGTGAGAGACTGTAATGAGCCCAGGAATATAGCTAGAAAGCTCGTATAATTATACTGCATAGAATATTATATTAATAAATAATATTTATAACAACTAAATGTTATATAGCAAATTATATGTAGATAAGTATTGTGCATATAATTTAAAAAAAAAAAAGCTTTGTAAGGAAGTACTATTTTAGACCTACGGTTGGTACCAGGTGCTTAAATCAGAATCACGCTCCATACTCAGATTTTTCTCCAATGAAGTGTACCCCCTTTATGAGGCTGGGCAGATTCTGGAGGGCTCCCGAACCCTCAGGGTTGACTCTCGGCTAAAGTAACAGAATAAATTATTACTGAGCTACTCCACTCTCTATTATATTTGTTTATGAATACATAATCATCATAATATAACACATTAAGGAACAAATTTGGTTCTGTGCATCTCTATCTATAATCAAATTAGGGTTCAT